>NW_009221320.1:59960-113529 GCF_000690835.1 Fulmarus glacialis | reverse complement strand
GAGCGTCGTCGATCCTATGACTGCTTATGCATCCCTGAAGAATATGTCAAAGAAAGGTTACTTTTCTGTCCCAAATTTCACACAGATCAGAGAGATGGAAAAACAAAGGGGAAAGAAAAAAACCCTCTCTTTTTGAAGAGCCGGAGGAAATAATACTGAGAAAGTATTTTGGATCTTTTTTGCTGATGTGTGGGTTTTTTGTTTGTTACTGAGGACAGTACATGCACAGGTAACTCTGTGCTTCTATTCCACACACGTCTCTATCTCCTTCTCACTTCGTAGTAATCCCATTTCTTCACCCTCTATTTGACTCTCCTTTTAAACGGATGGAAGCTAAAAGACTTAGGGGAGATATCTATGTTACAGAAATGACTGTTATAATTAGTATTGTTTTATTCACTTTCTGATAGTCTCAGCAGAGAGACCAATAGCAGGAAGTCATTGTCTCTGAAAAAAGGCTCCTTCAAGTTCAATTAGGGGTGTATTATAAGGCAGCATTATGGAGGTTTTCCAGATTTCTGTTACATCAGAAGAGTAAGGCTTTGAGGAGTTTGGCAATGTGTAATAATGTTATTTGGCCAAGCGTGGAAAAAGTCACAAATGTTACATTCATGAGAAACTGCCTTCTCAAATACATTTGCCCTAAATGTATAGGATGCTTGGATGGTACACAAATATACCGTATGTCTCTCCATTCTACAGAAGCTACTTGGATGAACCCCAACCCCAAAATTAACTGCTCAGCACCAGAGACCTTTATCAACTCCAGGTGCATGAGATCATTCTGCCCTTTTACCTTCAAACTGCTCTGTCTCCTTGTTCTTTCCTGGCACTTGTTTGTTTCTAAACCAGCAACCAAGAGATTAGAAACAAATGGTATGCAAAGAGTGACCTTTGGAAATGAAGAACCTTTACAAAATGAATGCCTCCAGTTCTCTTCTGACAAGGCATCTACCCTCCAACGTGTTTACAGACTGTATTGTCACTCTCTAGCATAGAAGTTGACAGCAGTGGTGGGGAGCATTCCTTGGGGTCATGCACTTTGCAACAGCAAATACCTCATGCCTGAAACAAAACCAAAACAAATCCTAAACCCATCTCTTGTACTTTTATTCCTGCAATCTGATGACTAAGAAGGAGAAGCAGCAGCCTGGGAGAGAGCAGCCTGGCTGGGACTGCAGCATCCTGTAAGGGTGGGTGTGCTGCAGCCCCTGAACTCTCTCAAAATCAATAGGGGATGAGTTTTTAAGGTCAATGCCTCTGAAACTGTGAAGGGAACATATCAACTCTTTCTTGTACAGTCTCTGGGTAAGTAGAGATCAGCCAGCTAATCTGTGTGAGCATGAGGTTCACATATTGCTCAGCTCTTTTCAGTAAAGAAAATGTCTTGATTCTACTTGTAATATTTTGTAAGCTGTGGTGATCCATTACCTCTTCAGCTCAGCTGGTGGCTTTGGCCATGTCAGTTCCAGAAAGAACTGCAGAAAAATATTGAGCTAAGTTTGTTTAATCTTTTTGCAAAGAAATTCACTGCTCCATGATGTCTCTATTCCTCCTCCCTGAGACAGTCAGAAAGCACTTTGTAATGGTCATAAATACAGTGTATTGCTTTTAGGGGCAAAGTTGCTCCTCCTCATTCTCTGCTGAGCATGATGGAAATCAGATAAATCAACCCATAATGCGTGTTTAATCTTTCCTCCCCACTATCCAGAGACATGCAAAGGTAAGTGAGAGAATGATTTTTTAATGCTTGAGATTTATTGGTCCTACAAAGTCAGGACATACATTGAAATTCTGAAGAAATGTCTGCTCGTGCAGTAAGTTTTGATAAAGTACACCTTAAAGGCATAGTGTTTTATTTTACCAATAATCCCTCTTTTAAGCAGTACCAAAGAATGAAAAGGTGTGTTTCATAATCATCCTTTGTTGCAAAAAAAGTGGCAAAACCAAAGGCATTTGATCTTCATGTTTTTTTCTGTAGTTGTTGGAATGAAGACATGTCTTCAAGCTGATTATGAACAAAATACTTCTGCGTTCATGCTCTGGAAGGGCAAAATACTAAAACAATTGCATCCCTCCTCAGCCAGCTTTTATGCTGAGGGAACTGAGTAGCAGGCATTTGGGAATGTTCTGAGATTTTTCAACCAGAAAGAGGAACAGTTGTCTCTCAGAAAACAGCTGGTTTGCTTGTGCTTTTGAAATATGTTTACTGTTTACTGACCAAAAAGAACAGATACATTGGGTGAAATCTTTAGAGGATGTAACTCAGGCTAGTACTGTTGGCCTGAATGGAGCTGGTCCCTGTACTAAATTGGAATGGGTTCTTTAGGATATAAAAACTCCATACAGAGCCTTCAACATCCACTTCTAATTTAGCCCACATCGTAATGACATAAAGTTACCACTTGATGGCTCTTTATTAGTGTAGATGGATGAAACGAGTTAATGGATCCCGACCAGTCCCTCGCAGCGCATGCAGAGCTCATCTGCAGACTCACCAGAAGCGAAAGGACTGTGAAGCTGTGAGAACAGAGCCACTCAAAAGACATATTTCTCCTCTTCCTCATTGGACAAGAACACCATGATGCAATCTGCCACTGCTTTCACTGCCCAATCTGTGGATTTCCCTTTCTGGAACTGTCTGCCCCAAATCTTTGGGTATTAAAACCAGATGCAAACCAAACCAGCAAAAACAACAGAAGTTTGATAGCTTCTTTGACTTTTGTACACCAAATTCCAGAGGTGGGGGAGGAGCGAGAGGGGAAGAAAGAGCACTGGAAATAAATACCCCTATGAAGAAATTACAACATCAAAATGCAATTCCCTTGTTCATGTTTTTCTTAGAAAGCAGCTCAGTTCCATCTGGCTGTGGGCCTCCAGCCAACGCTTGCTTCAGAAGAACCGAGACGTTCAAATAAAAATAAATAAATAAATAAATAAAGGAATAATGTACCAAGTGGCTCCTGCACCCATCTCTAGAGCAGGGACAAGGCAGGGCGCTCAAAGCTGATATTGTTCTGAGCCAGCTTTGCACCCCCATGCAAACATTAATCTTGCTTAGGCTGACGGGGTTTCAAATAGAGCCGTGTTACACATGCATTCAAGAGAGATGGAGGCGAAAGGAGAGGATCAGTCAGATGACACAGAACAAGGAAGGTTTTGTTCTCAGCGATGGGTCACTGGAGCAGCATAGATGGGGAGATACATGCTTCTTGTGGTGATGATTATTTATTTATTTTCCTCACTAACCAGCTCTAAACAATGGTGTGCTATTCAATTGCACGCTGGGAAACTGCAAAGAGCCCCTGAAAAGAAGTGTTTTGTCATTGGCAAAATCTCCAAATATTATTTTCTCTTTAAAAGAAGAAGAAGAGAAAATGGAAAAGAAAAGGAGGGGTTCATTTATATCTAGCAGCTATTCAATGTTCCAAGTTGCTGAAGAAACACGAAGCTCAAGCAGAGCCAGCCACTGCTTCTGCATCCTAGAAATGCGTTTTGGCCATGGCTGTCAACAGTGATGAGGGATTTTAATTGTCTCTGGTTGATGGATTCTGACATGAAACTCCTTAAAATTTCTTGCTACACACGCTGTGCTGAGATGCAGGGTTTTGCTTCATGCTGGGAGGGAGAAAACCCAAAGCACAAGCCATTGGAGCCACCTTCCCAACAGAGCTTGGAGTTTTGTCCTGAAGCTCTCTGAGCAAGGAAGTGAATTGAAAACTGTCTCCTCATTCCCATTTCAGTCAGGCTTAATGGGAACTCTCTCTGTTGTGAGTGTAGGACCATGGTCAAAGCAAAAGCTGACACACAGCTTAGCGGGGAAAGAGCCCTAGTGGGCTCCAACTCCTGGCAATAATTCCGGGGATATCCATGGGGTAACATGCTGTTTCTTAGTATGACACAATAATGATGCCATAGTGAAGTACACCTTCTACTGACGAGTTTCCCACCTCCCTTCTTGAGTGCTCCCCAAAGCTGGCAGAGACAAGCAGTAAGAGAAAGTTGCAGAGAAGAGAGCCAGATTAGGCAAGGGAGAGATATCGTATACCACTCCTGCTCGCTGATGCACAAAAGCGGTCTGGTGTCAAGAAAGGAATCCATCCCATTCTTGCCCACAAGAAGTCAGGATTAGATTTTCATCTTGGGTTGGGAGATCAGGAAAGAGGGTGAAGTGAGAAATGAGAAAGAACAGATCTGATATGACATTACTAAGTTGTCTGTCCTTAGTCTTTGGCCCAATTGTTTGGACAGTAAATCTGGCTTCTTGCAAGTACAGCCTCTAGCCAAATGCAATCTAAAGTTAGTCCATTCGCTTCAAGGACTTGGGGAAACAAAAGGAAGTTAGAGCAATATAGGATTATGTCACAGATTTTAAACAATCTATAAACAGAGAAGGTTATATGGCTAGATGCATGTTTTCATGTATCTCTGGGAATTTAACTTAATGTCTAAGAGCCAGGCTAAATTGAAAATTTGAGCATTGTCTCTTTTGCTTCAGTGGATGAAAAACAACCTTATTTAACATCTTCTTAACACTCACAATGTGATATTTGAGCATTGGCTAATTAAGGGATTTGTGAGTGCGTGCTTCACCAGTTTTATTTTTCGGTGTCAGCCGAGTGAGAGGAGATTTAGCACCACCCCAGCTCTCACTGCCAAACCCATAAAATATCTCCATCAACCCCTGCTAGATCTGTCATCGATAAAGATAGTTTAAGAAGCAGTCCTGAACACAGCCAGATAAGCGCAGAATCAGCCGATGATAAGAAGGAAGGGCGGGATCCCAAACTGTCACTAGTTATCAGAGCGGCAAGACCAAGTAAGGCACCAGCTCCCCAGCTGCCAAGTACCAGCAACGTCAGGATGGCCTTGTGCCTTTGAGCACGTCCCTGCTGACAGCAAACCTTTTCTGCACTTGTTGGGGAAGAAAGGGAGAAGACTACAGCCACCCTGGCACAGACGGAAGATGAGATCTCAAAGCGCCTGAGCTCTGACCCTCCCTCCTCCAAGGAAACTATTTTGTTTGTTTGTTTTTTGAAGGGAAAAAAAAAAAGAGATGTGGAGCTTTTTTAAGGGAAAAAAATGCATCTTAGAGTTGGGATTTCTGACAGATTTCCAACAAGATAAAAACATAACAAATTTTCACCATCTCTAGATGCAGCCCATGGTAAATATTCCTCAGGGGTGATGGGGGAGGGAGGGAGAAGGGAGAGTGAGAGAGAACCCATTATTTCCATCTGAAAATAATTGTAAGGGGAATATTTATCCCACTGGGTAGAACGACGCTTAACTAAAGCAATGTGCCTGGCCAGTGAGGTACTATGAACAGGGAAAGAAGATCCCTCCACTCCGGGAGGCAAAACACAGCCTGAAAAGGTTGAAAAGTGCTTCTATAAGCAACTCACTAACTGTGATGTATTTTCCCTGGGGAAAGTGCGCTGCATGTTTTGATTTGGGCAGATTCTTGATTTCTTCTCCCAAAGCAAAGAGGCAGCTGGGAGTTATGGGGGAAGAAACTGAATTCCTTGGAAGCTGCCTGCAGCCTGGGCATTGAAGAATCTTTGCTTTATAACACTGTTATTTAGCCTTGCTGAGAATTAGTAATTTTTGATGAGAGTTTCGTTAAGGCCTGTATGGAACAAACATGAGGAAACATGAGGAAAATGAGAGGTATGGGCTAAGACCAATAGCATCTTGACTGCTACAGAAACAATCCTTCATGGACTGTGTCAGAAAAGAGGCATGCAACTTTCATTATCAGGTTCCCTTTCTAAATTTTTTGCTTGCTTCTCCAGTCAGGCTTGGAAGGGAAGCAGGATCAAGATGGCAGGTGGGTTGCCTATGTGATCCCTTTCATTTCAGTGTTGCTTGTCCCTACTTTGGTGTTATGGCATTGTATGCTCTGTGGCCAAGGACCACCTTTCTCAGCTCTGCTGATATAGCATTGAACACAAGAAGTCAAGGTCTGGGACGGGTAGATGTCACCATGGTGAAAACTATGTAGAAGCCGGGTAAAAAGGCATTTGCTATGACTTAGACTTTCCTAAGTGTTTCCAGAAATAAAGTGCTCCCTTTCCACTTAATTTAAACCCTGGATTTCGCCAAGAGCTTCTTTGTGCAGAGTGTTTTTTCTCTAGAAGCTCCACTGACTTGATAGAGTTTGCTGTGTCCTTTGCTGCTCACTGATGTGCCCACCAGGGACATCTCAGACTCCTTCCTCACCGTGGTGGAAGATGCAGACATAAGGTACCATGGGCAGAGACTTTTGGAGGAACTGTTGGAGAGAGAGGGTGGAGGTGGTTTGAGGCTCCTCTCCAGGGTGAAGCATTTGCTCCAGGAAGGGCAGGGCCATGTCAGAGAGCAGAGAGCAGAGTCAGCTCCATTGCAACGCAGACAAAACTTCCTGTCCACTTGCTCCTAAATCCCTAGATCCCAGAGAAATAGACAACACTTGTTTTATTTATAAAAAAGAAGGCCTGTTTTATCTTACCTTCCCTCTCCTCATTACACATAAATTGCAATGACTCTTTGACTTTAACAAAGAAATAACCCATATTTTTTCACGTGCAGACCTTGAGCTCCTTATGAAACACTTTTGCAGCAGACAGGAAAGTCCAAGGAGCAGTTAGAACTGGTAACGTTCATTTGGATGGAGGCTGTGAGGTTTGCAAGTAAGCACAAGTATTTCCCCAGGTCATGCAAGGAAAATTCCTTCCGCACAAGATGATAGCAGATTGCTCTATTCAGGCCTTGGATCAGCCACAAGCCAACCAGAGCTTATATACCTGCCTTCTCAGGAGGTTATATTGCTTCTGGTCTAAAGCCAATTCATGGCTCCTGCTCAAAGCTCAGCCAAAGTGTTCTTGTGTCTGTCTGCAAAGTACCATGTAGCCATACCCATGATAACAGGCTTCGGAAAATAAAACCTGAGCACTGATCTGCAATGCTTTGAAGAATTGGCTTTGAATGCCAGGACCACTCTTGCTTAACAGATTTCAGCCTAATCTGATTTATTTATTGTTTAACCTGCCATGTGCCTGCAAACCAGCTGGAAGCACAGCCGGCTAATTACTGGGCCGTGCCAGCATAGGCTGTCTTTGATTGCTTGAGACAAGATGCCTGTAAGATGGACAAGATTTAAGGCGCACAGTTATTGTCTATGACCCTCTTTTAGATCCTAATGAGCTCTGAGAAGCTGAGATGTTCTGTCGGAGAGGCAGCAGGGATCTGGCTGCACCAGGGCAAGGGCTGCATCTGGAAGTGATTTCATCTTGGGCTTTCCCTGTCTTTTTTCCCATTCTCTCTCTCATACGTCTGTGAGGTGGAATTTGTTTAAAGCACAATCCTGATAATCCCTCTAGATCTTCTTCTCCCCTATTTGCATCTTTCAGGGGGCATCTGTGCTAACATGTTTCCCACTTTTCCTCTAGACAAATGAGACATCACTGGTTTTCTCAAAGACTGTGTGAAATAGTGGAGATTTTTCCTTACTCTGAACATGTCCACAAGCTGAAATTCCCCTTTGTAAAAAAGACTCTTAGCGCCAGGAAGCAAGTTTATCCTGAGCAGGAACAAAGTGTATTGAAGATTACTCTAGTCCCTGTCTTTCGTGCTTAGTTTAGAAGTGGAATTGCAAAGTGAAATCACTCTCCATTCTACGGTATTCGTGGACTGTTCCTTCCAGTTGCTGCATATACTCCCTTTCTGATATGAAAATGCAAGGGCGTCATGAGACCTAACAATATCAGCACTTGAGTAAGCTAGAGGGGCAACTTTTTTATTAGCCAGTGTTTGAACTCTAGCCCTTGGGGTCGGGGTGTAAATATAATTAAATATTCATTGCTTCATTAAATATACATTGCTTTAAGGGCTGTTGCTGGCCCCAAATCTTTAAAGTTCACTGGTTCATATTACATCCACTCTACTGAGAAGATGAAGGTCTGGGCCAGAAAATAAGAAAGTACTAAGTAACTGACCACATTAAAAATAACAAAACAGAACACAACCAAAAAAGAAAAAGATGATCTCAATAATTTAAAGTCCTTTTATTGGCCTGGAAAGGGTGGAGGAAACAGGAGGACGGGAAGGGCAGGAAGCGATCTCTTTACTCCACAAGGGTTCTGGGAATCTGGCTGCCTTTGGGGGACTGGGAGAAATGGGAAAATAAAATAAAAACACGTTCAAAATGCCAAAAATGATAGGAAATGGTTATCAGCTTGAAAAGTTCCTCCAAGGGTTATTAATAGCTAACAGCAAGGAAATCATGACTCACTGGGCAGATAAGTATATCCCAGCCCCTAAAATGTGAATTGGTTCAAAGTTGCTTAACCCTGACTATTCTATCGTAACACATACAGGGAAGGGCTATCACCAAAATATCACCACATGTACATAAACCCATCTCTATCTTGCAAAGCACTTACTTAAACATGTGCATAAGCCCTGTTACTTTTCATGAGCTATAAGCACATAAAAGTGTGTTAAATCTGGACAAAATTCAGCACTGGGTTTTGACTGCATTGCAAAAAGAATTGGGATATTCGTCTTTTTCAGACATTTGGAGTCCTTTGCATATAAGTGGCTAAGTGGTGGCGGTTCTGTCTTGGACCGTGAAATAACAAATGATCCTACAATTTCACCTCACCACTTGGATATAGGCATTCTTATTTAGGGAAACTGAGGCACAAAGACATTATGGGCCACTCTTTCGAACTCTGGTTGCAGAGATGTAGGTGCCAGAAGTCTCACAGCAGTCCATTTCCAGCATCAGCAAAGGCATATTTGCTCAGGAGCATACATGTGGGTTTAACTGCTGATCTGTAGACACAGGAGTAGCAGATTTTTAACCTAACAGACATTCCTAAAAAACACCCAGGAAGTTTGAGGGCTGGGAGAAAGCTGGACTAGAGTAACGATCAAATGGACAACTGTGTTGCAATGGGGTGTGAGAACAGCCACTCAGATCCAGAGCCCTGTTATGCCCGCTGCTGCATGTTAGCATTATAAAGAAAAATCCCTGTGCTGATAGTCAAGCTAGGTAGAGGCTGGGGGTAATGCAATACTGGAACTGCATTTTAAAGGTCAAGTAAGCAAGCAAGCAGTGAGCAAATGGGTGGAGTGGGCCAAGATCACCTGAATTTTGGCCAAATGTGTAAGCCTTAAAATTATCTTTCCTCTTCATTGGAGTGGTTATTTCCTTTCACATCCAGCAGCTTTTCTGCATCGTGTCTGGCTGCAGCAGGGTTGATAACACGCCTACTCTGAAACCATGGCTATGAAAATGGCTTTTGCATATTAAGCTGCCTAAGACATTCTCCTGACATAGCAATTATTGCATTTTGATAATCACCTAATCACTGAATGGGCCAGAGGGAGAAGAGGCTTCAGTGATACCACAGCCCATCCCCCTGTATCAGTTCCTCTGATAGATGTTTTTCTTCCTGGCATGTGAAACCTCTAACAAAAGAGGTGCCCCAAACCCCCAGGTAGTCTGCCGGGGAGGTTTGATATCCTGCCCCTTTTAAATTTTCCTAATGCCTAGCTTATACCTCCTCTGTGGCAATGTAAGCTCCTGACTCCACTCTGTCACCAGTGGACATAGAGAACACATTGCTGCCTTCCTCTGACGCTGCCTTCTCCATGTCTGGAGTTGGTCCTTCTCTCTCCCCTCACATTGTATAGCACTGCAAGCATAAGAACACAGAGAATTTTTTCAGTGTCTTATACAATGGGAAATTATCCTGACTGGCCTGCTAGGAAAGAGAAGAAAGGGAAACTAATAAATCTTTTCCGTCTCTCGATCCTATGATTTTCTATTTTTGCATTGGAATGGAACATAATATTCTAAGCCCTTCAGCAGAGCAATATGTCAGGCAATTGGTAACAATACGTTGGGCTTTTGGGTGGGGGATTCTCTTTTGTGGCATTTGGGTGAAGGATGATTTTCATCAAATAGTTTTATGGCTTCAATGAAATATTTGTAAAGTGGCTTCTGCAAGTGTGACTGATTGTCTAGTTTCATTCTATTTTTTGTTTTCATTGGGTTACGTAAATCACCGGGTATTATGTATACTCTGCATTTGATCATTTCAAACCCGTAATTGAAGAATTTGTGTACCGGGGTAAATTCATGGTTTCTGTGAAATTCATGTTTGCTATAAATAAAAGCTTGTTTACCCATATGTCAATGAATAAGAACATAAAAGGTGTTAAGAATAAACAAGTTTTTTTTTTTATTTCTTTCATGAATGTACAAGTACGTTTATTTATCATACGCACTCAGCTTAAGCAAAGGGAAAATTTTTGTTCATTTTTTCATTTGCCATGTATTTCATGAAATGTATTACACAGACATTTAGAATATATCAGACAATATGGAACATATTACAGCCTATAGCAGCTGTCATGATATTTCAAATATATTACATGGAATGACATAAAATATTTTCAACATATTCTTATAATTTTAACGTATATCGTGTGGAGTCCCATATTTTAAGCAGCAGAACAATGGGCCAATTCTTTTTTTTTTCTTTTAAAAATTGCATTTTATATATTGTCAGATATATTTTTACCATGTGTGCAATAAATTATATGAAACACGTAACACACATATGGGAAAGGTATGACTTTTTTGAGGCGGGGAGGTTGTGGATTGCTTAGCAAGGAACTTAAATCCTTTGTGCATTGTTTGAGCCACGGTCGGTATCTCTGGTCTGGTCTGCAGGCAGCGAGGTTTGTAAAACAAGTATTTGTGATTTCCAGCAGCTGAGATATTTTCTGGTGAAGTTAAGATGGTAGCATAGAGTCAGTGACAAAAATCTGTAGCCTGGAACAAACATCAGGGATAGCTTGTCATAGGGCAATCTGTTCTTTGTAGCTCATGAGAAAGTTGTGAACACATGGCCCTCTTCTGCACCAGGTCCTGGAAAGGAGAAGTGTCACTCGAAGCAGCTAGTCTGAGCCAGGTGGCTGCAGCCGGCGACGGCAGGGTTATCTACACCACAAACACAACCCAGCTTCTGAGACGATTTGTGCTGTGTCCTTGCCTTCTCCCTGAAGGTGACAGGAAACTCAGAGTAATTTAGTTAAGCTAGCTTGAGCCTTAGAGAAGACAGTGTCTGTTTAGAGACAGTAATCAGAGTTTTAGCCTGTCAGGTTAGTGTACTGGGAACTTTAGAGTGTAGAAATCTTACAAAAATAGATTTAAGTGGATCACAAATACAGTTTTTCTGTCCTAATGGATTTCAGATGCCTATTGGTCACATTTTCAAGAAATATGTTAAAATCTGGACTAGTCTGAAGATGATTTGGTCAAAGTAGCTGTTCTGGTCTCCTCTCTGTCCTGTGCAATCCTGTGCTGCTGCTGAAGGAGTCCCCTCTCCTGCCTGCTGGTTTTGGTGGGCAGCATTCCCCTCTCTCACTGCTCAGATCTGAACAAAGCCTCCAAACCCAAGCAAGATGAGATCCAGGCCTTAAATTGTAATGTAGGTGATACTTTCACTTGTGACTTCGGGGTCAGGAGGTAAGGTGAGGTAAGTCGGTCAAGAGTGCACTTTCTCTGTGCCCTACTGGACTGTTACACCTTGTCTAAATCCCTGCAGATGGCGGGTTGCAAGGTTGCTGTCTCACCACTAGAAATGCAGAGGGCTCATAACGTGCACCACCAAGGGAGGTTTTAGGCCAAGGGAAATAAGCCAATGCAGGATTCCAGTAGTGAGTCTGGATTTTATAAATATAAATCAGTGCTCTGAAAGAGTTACCCAAGCTGTTTAATAACTGCTTAATTCAGCCACTAGGACTACATTTTTTCATTTCCAGTAAGCCTACAAGATCTAAGATTTTACTACTTGAGGCAAACAGGAACTAGAGCCAGGGGAAACTGTCTTTGAGGCTTTGCATTTAGACAAACAACACTGCTCGTTCTGTATGAGTATACCACCTATAGTGAGGGGTCTTTAAGGTTCACCACTTGACATTTGAGGAGTGGACAGCCAGCTTCAGGCCTCCTTTTCTGGACCTACCTTACAGCATGGTCTTTTATAGTATGATCCTTGCCTTCTGGTGCACCATGCTTGTATACAGAGAACAGCTCAATATCGGGTTTATCCTTATCCTTTTTTACTTTATTGGTCATTATTCATGGAACAGAATCATAGAATAGTTTGGGTCGGAAGGGATCTTTAAAGGTCATCTAGTCCAACCCCCTGCCGTGGGCAGGACTGCATGCCACCCAAATCCTCTTGCTTGCTTCATGAGTTTTTCCCTGTAACAGCTGGATTTGAATGGTGGTCTTCCAGGACTGTCTTACTGAGTCTGTGCTCCCCATGAAGAAAGCACATGTGCAGTTCAGCTAAGGAGTGTGTGGGAGGGAGGTGAAACATACCACTGATTGATGGGGATGGCATGTGAAAAGCACAGTCATCCTAGGAGCTATGAGACCTGAGTTCAGGGAGGAATGACTCTGTGGAGATTTTAGGTGATAAAATCTAAGAAATGCTGAAAGAGCATTGATAAAGTCTGAGCTTTCTGTTAAAATAATGTGGCTAATTTGAGTGGATGTTTACAGGTATAATGAATGACAGCTGTTGGTTGACACAACAGTCACCTCTGCTTCTACACATCAAATGCCTGATGGGTAGTGTAGAAAGTGAGGCCTTTCAAAAAAACAATTGCCATTTTGTCTTTGACACGTTGCAAATCAATGCTGTGAGTCTAAGTGTTTAGTCCACCAAATCCCTGTCTTGCAAGTAGGTAAGATGTTTTGCCAACACATGCACATATATATGTATAAATAACCATTTACATACATACACGTATCCACACATACATAGGTAATAAGCCTGAGGCAAGACATCCATTGGCAATTACAACACTAATGATGAAAACTTAGCAAAGTTGTAAGTAGGTTTCCATAGTGGGAAGTGCTCAACAACCTTCCTGATATCTGCAGGTCTCTTCAGGATCAGTCACGTAGAGAGACAAACAGGCAGACACTATGTCACGACTTACTCCTCCTCGAATCACCTTGACCACATTTCCTCCACACTGAATTCACACCCAAAATAATCCTTGCTCCCTCCTGCCTGCGTGATTTCTGTGCTGGCGCTGCTGCAGCTGCAGCAGGGGAAGGACCGAGGCGTGTGTCAGAGCCATTGCGTTAGCTCTCCCACATTAGAGGCGTGCAAGGAGGAGGCAGAATCTGCTGACTGAAGCAGGTATATGTGTGCCTCTGTGTGGGGGGACACATTTGCACATCAAATGGTGAGATGAGGAGAAAGCCCCCTCCTCTGCACTTGAAGAAATATAGGTGATTGTGCCCCTTAGGAAGCAACCTCATAGGCTAAGCAGCTCTGAAATAGATTATATCAGGCAGATAAAAGTGTGTGGAAGGAGGAGAGGAAAGAATGGCTCCAGCTTGTCCCAATTTCCTGACAGGATTAAGAGAAAGGGGGGAAAAAAAGAAAAAGAAATATATATGCTTATGAGCTAGAAATGCATTTTTTTTTCTTTTTATTTGCTTTCTGGCTTTTGAGCCTACACCATGCATTTGGATCAGATAAAATAATAACTTTTTCCTTTTTTTCCATGCCTTTAGAAGTATCAGGCTTTCAGTTTCATGATATCATCCTTTTCCTGTCCCTGAGTTGTAATTTTGGGTGGACTGCCGGAAGCAGAAAAGCCTGTATATCTTCTCCTCATCATATGAATTTTCCATTCTGCTTTGTAACTCACCTAGGGCCAAGAGAGCACAGGGAGCATAGAGAAAAGGATTTCCTAGTGAAAAGTACGTTAAAGACGAACAGCTCAGTGAAGGGCTGACTGTGTGGCCTTTGCTTCTTTATCCGGCTGCTCAGGAGCAATGTGAACTAGGTCATGAGCCTTATGTACTGCTCCTCCTGTTCATGGATTAGAGGTACACTAGCCCTGAGATTTTAAATGTTGTCACAGGTTAAGCAAATGGGTGTTCTCTTGTGTGCCCAAGCTCTTGGAGTAATGAGAGATTGTGCTATCAGTTCATGGGTGTAAAGAGACTTCTCATTTTTGTGGCCGTAACGGGTCACCATTATCGTCTCATGTTATTATCCACATGTTATTTAATATCTATCATTGAGTTCTCTGAGTTAATTCTCATTTGTACTAAATAACATCACTGAGAAAAAAAAAGAAAAACAGAAAGAAAGAAAAGTTCATTCTGACGGAGATGACACCACAACCTTTAGTCATGACAAGTCAATGGCAGGTCACTAAGAAAAATGCAAGCACTATTCTAGGCTGTATAGAGAGGATTATTACCTTCAAAATGTGTGGAATAAAAATTCTGTTATGCTTAGGTGGTGAAGCCGCACAGAGGTCTTTGTCCCCTGTGGGGCATCACACTTCTAGGAAGTGAATAATGTTTAGAGAGTCCAGAAATGAGTGCTGAGGGCTGTCAGAGTCTTCAAAAACACGAGTTATGGGGAAAAGAGTGAGAAAATCGGGGTTTTCAGTCTAGAGAAGAGAAGTCTGAGGAGAGGCTGCATAACTGTCTTTAAACCATGATTTCTTGTTTTGCCTCAGCAAATAAATAGCACAGATGATTTCCTTCTTCACTGCAGTTGCCTTTTATGTATTAATATTGCAACATGACAGATACAAGGTTCTTAAGAGCAGATTATACATCACCTGTCAAAAGTGACATGGCTGTTGTTGATCCCACAGTGGGCAGGAAATGGATGAGGATGTCTCTGAAGGATCATGCCACCTCTTCAATGGGATTCTGGAAGTCTCTTGATGTGCTAACCTTAATTATTTCCTTCTGAGGAATGTTTTCCAATAATGTAACTAATCAAGCAGCTCTACCATTAACCCTCTGCAAATTATCTATATGCTGCCTGAATAGTTAATGCTAGATATGAACATTGCACTTCAGCAGTGGTTACACCAATGACAAATACATTGTCTATTACTTCTTCTATTTCTTTTCAGTGTATCTTTTTTATACTTCCAGAAATCACATTTTGCCTTCTTGACACCATGTCCACAGAGGCCCTCAAATAATTATCAAAACTGCAGCTGCTGTGTGTGGAGTCCTTTATCCTATATATAAACTCCATTACCATTTTGTGCCTAGATGGATGGCTTTACAGCTGGAGGCATCTAACTTGTGTTTTCTTGCATTGAGCTTGCTGGCTGACACAAAGTGATCTGTACCAATGATCAACCTTCACTATTTACTGTCTTCTGTTTCCCCAGACCATTTCTCTTTTATTAAGACTTTGTACACTATGAAAAGTTCGTAGGTATTGGTATTACAGTTCCTCCCAGGTTGCTGAGATCCTTGAAGAACAATGAGACAGGAATGGATGCCAGCTGGGCCTTTCCACAAAAGCTTTTGCTTCATAAGAGTTCTTTTTTTTACAATTTCATTTGAGTCCCACAAGTCAGCCATTTCTGAGCTGTTGAATGCAGGCCAAATGCATTTTGTGTCTTTCTAGTTTCTTAATTAAAACATCCTGCAGGGCAAAGTCAGATGCCTTACAGAAGTCTGTTACATGAACAAGATTATCTTTAGCCACCAAACTGGTAATTTTATCAAATGAAGATATCAACTCAGTTTGACAGGAACTGTTTCCCATAAAACCTTGTTGAATGGCCTAATTTATGTTTCCTAATGTAATTATTTATTAGCTGAGCCCATGTCATGTCATGATTTCTCTCGGGATGTATGTCAAGCTGTCAGACTTACAGCTACAACGGGTAATCACAGAATCATGAAATTTTGTTTGGAAGTGACCTCTGGACATCATATTCTCCAATACTCGCAACTCAAAGGAGGGCCAACTTTAAAGTCTGCTCAGGGCCTTGTCCAGTCCAATTTTGAATCTCTATGAGGACAGAGATTCCACAGCCTCTCCGGGAACTGCTCCCAGTGCTTTAACACAAACATTGCACAGATTTTGTTCTTGATTTGCAATCCGAATTTCCCAAGAGGCGAACTGCGGCCATTGCTTCTCATCCTTTTGCTGTGCATCTCTGAGTTTTGTAGATCCATCTTTTCTGTAAGACTCCATTAGACAGCTGAAGACAGAAACATGTTCCTCCCTTTGCCTTCCCCTCTCCAGGATGAACAAATCCATCTTGCTCTGCTTACCACTGTACATTATGTGCTCCAGCCCCTGAAAGCTCACAAAAGCACCAAGCTCACTGAAAACGGCAACAGTAAAAATTGTTGTTGATTGTGTCACGTACCTCAGTACTTTAACAACGGGGAATGCATCCCAGGCTACATCTCTTACACTCCCTACTGTAAATGAAGATTGACAAGCCCCTTTGAGGGAGGCTTATTACACCTACCTTCGGATGGGATAAATCACCTTAGCTGTACTATTCATTGCCACAGAGAGAGTCTCAAAGGCTGGTTTAAACAAGAATCCTGACTTTTGGATGTCTGAAATGAGGTGAGAATAATCCCACCAAAAAAGTGCATGCCCTGGCTAGCTCCTTCAAATCTTGTGGGTGTATGTTGTCTAATCATAATATCTACCCTTTACCCTTGCTATTGCGTATCCTTCTCATGCTTGCTAGAATGTAGTGTACAGACCTCATACAATACAGTTTTTTCTCAAGTACAGGAGAGAGCTATTTCGTGAACACTTTTTCCTACCCTGAATTGTCACATCCTATCCGGTACCAGATCCTTTGTCAGTTTTCCTTTGGTGCTGCTTATTTTAGAACAAGCTATTTGTGTTGTCCATAGTGCTTATTGCTGCATGTTTCTCCTTGCAGCTTTCTACTCCCCTTCCTCACAGCGTCTGATTTATGTCAATTACTGTTAGCTTCTCCATTCTTTTATTTGCTTTATATAATACAGACATGCCGGTGTGCACACATGTGTGTATATATGTCTGTAAGTGACTGTATGAGACCTTCAAAGTCCCTGCTAAGCCAGCGTGGTTTTATAATCAGTATGTCCTCTTTGTAGAGTTACATCATTTCAGTTTGGGGGAATCTAATAAGATTTATTTTAGAAGTTCCTGATTACCATTCATATTTTTGCCACCGCTTTGAATTCTCTGGCTCTACTGGCTTGACTAATAATTAGTTTTGGTTTGGTGGAACTGGCCCATATGAAGCATAGAATATATAAAATATCTGTTTATATACTCACACATACACTGCCTTTATATGTATGAACACATAAACACACATGCACGCATGCACACACATACACAATCTTACTATAGACCTCTACAGGTCAGAGTAACCCAGTCACGCTCAGGCTGTTATTGGGAATTCTCCTCACTCTACGCAGGATCTCTTTCCCACTTAGCGTTATGTAAAAGCAAGATAACCAAGAAACCTTCCTGGAGTCACAAGTTAAGAATCCTTGGAGCTTATAATGCTTCCACCCTACTTTAAAAACTATGAACTTTGTAATTCCCATGGTAACAAAAATGTCTGACCAACTCATCCTTAAATGTTCTGCCCCAGTTAAATACAGCTTTGACTATGCATAGAACAAAGTGAAATCATATAACTATCTGATTATCCTCTATGGTAAATGATAGATAGAGCAGCCCTATAGTAGGAAAACTGAGAACTGTAAATTGTATTTTCATACAATATGCATTTTTTCATGTGGAACATTTTATTTTGCTTTTGTTGCTTAAAGGCCATGTTGGGGGCTATTTTAGAAGAGTGTTTCCTTCCCCAGCTTTTAAGCAATAGAGCTACTCAGATAGAATCCTTTGTTCTTTCTAGTGAAAGAACAGAATTGACAGAATGAAAGAGGCATTCAGTTTCCTTCAATGGTTTTCTTATACTCGCATAATGTCTTCTTTTAGCTGTCTTACCTATGAAGTGATCAGCTTTGGGGACTTCAATATTCTTCATTAATATTGATTATTGCTCATTTCATGATCTTTTGGGTGCAAAATGGAACTGTGTCATCTTTCTCTGTTGCCTACCTCAAATGCCACATCACACCGCGCTCTCAGGAATATGGCCATCGATCATATCACAGTCTGAAAGAGGTCCAAAGGAGGTGGGATGAATGAAACAGCTGGTTCCAATCTAGCTGGTTTGGTGTTTTTTTGTCCTGCAGCTGAGAAGCTGAGGCACTGTGTTTTGTTCCCGCTGCTAGGTCTAACACCCTGTTGCCCTATGCCACCATGGGATGGAGTTCCCCTAGTTTTCACAGGGATCTACAGAACCTTTTTTGCTTTCTGCTTAGGAACTTTTCTGATGCATTGAGGATCTCATAGAATATTGCACACAAATCTTTGTAACTTACAGAGGTTTAAAATGTTGTTTATGGATGGGAAAACTGTGGAATGGGGGAAAAGGAAAGGGCAATAGATTCACAGCCAAACTAATGTAAATACCTTCCTTCCAGAAGCTGGAAATAGACAATCAAACTGCCCACCCTGCCCAATTGTGGTGTTTCTCTGAGAGACACACTGAGAGGGTTGGAGAGCTCTGACAGAAAAAAATGGTTTTTTTCAGATGAGCTGTTGATAGAGCTTGGTCCACATCATGAGATTTTGGACATTGGTCAAACCCATCCCAAAATGTTGGCTTTTCTTTCAAGTTCTTTACTCTGAGCAGAGCCACAAAATGGTTGCCAGATTGGCCTCTTTCCTGTTGCTGCCCTCTGTTTTTCTTCTTTTGGGGGGTATGGAGGCAGTCACCAGTGTTGTTCTTAGTGACGTGTGTTGGTTTCACCAGCTCAAACATCTGCCCAGAAAACTGTTCAGTTAGAGCTGGATAAAACAACTCTTGCTTTTTTTAAAGCTCTCTTATGCTTTCTAAGAATTTGCACTGGGTCTGTTCCATCTCAGAGATGTTCTTTTTCCGTATTGCACATTGGCCTTTGTGGTTTTTATCCTGGGAATTGGGCTGAGAGACAAGGAGGATGAGGAAGAGGAGTTTGATACTCTTGCTGTTGTGAATTTGGTGATTAAAGCCTTGAGAACAGATTAAGCTGAAATTGCAGTTTGGGAAATGTAACCTGATAAAATAGCACAGACTTCACTCCCCCCTGTGGGAATCACAGCCAGCCGCTATTTCTGATACAAAGCGAGCCGAGGTTTCCCCCCCAGCCCCCATGTTTTCAGCTGCCTTTGTTGTTCACGTTCCTTGCATGTCTCAGGCCCTAAACCTCTCCCTTGCTAAAAAGCAGTCTTTATTTAAATTAGGGAAGCTGCATGAAAATGAAAATAAGAATGTGTGAGATCAGGAAAAAAACCAAAAAGACGAAACCTGAGTGTCCGTAGTGTCTCTAAACCCTACCCTTCCACTTGGATTTTGATGGCCGACGGCTGGGGTTTAGGAAGCAATTTTTGTTTGTTTGTTTGTTTTCACTACAGGCAGATGAAACACTTGGAGGGAATAACCAACAAGACATTGAGAGGCCACACTTAGACGTTATTTCCTCTTGGCCTCAGTGCCTGCCTGCGTCTCCACAAGTGGAGATGCTGACTGGGAGACTGGATAGTAGGTTTCCTTGGGAAAGGCTCCAATCAGAGGAGAATAAAACCACATTGTTCCTGTCCTGACAACTGCTTCAGAGCCCAACCAGTTCGATAGTGACTTCCAGACTTGACTTGGGCTATGGATTTGCTCTGCTTTTAAAAAGCATGCCCTGACTATCCTTAGTGATGACATGGTGGCCAGCCTCTATTTGCTAGCCTGTGAGAATTTGCCTTTGAGGGGAGACTTTCTAGGATCCTGCTAATATTCCCAGGGGAAACCTTATAGCACACCAACCACTTTTCCATCACCCCCACCAGGGTGTGAGAGGACTTGATTTTTGTACAGCATCTGGCTAGACCATCTACTTCTGCTGACATTAGTTAGAAAAGACGATGAGGTTCCTTCTTATGCAAGCCCTGTTGTCTTTTACGTAAAGGAAAGGACTTGATACTGTTTGCCACAGGAGCAAGTTTTTGTGGTTTATCTGAGAGCAAGTGACATACAAGAGATTGCCAAGATGGTAGGACTCCCAGGATCCAGCCAACAGAGGGAATGGCTGAGACCATGAGCCCATTTCTCTTTCCCAGTATTTAAAGTTGCCCAGGGCAACTGAGCTGTTGCAGCCTGACTGTTCATCCCACCTCCATGCTGCTGTTCACCAGGATCATGACATTGTCACTTCACAGGAAAAGGCCCCTGGAGGCAAAGCTTTCCTGGAAACTGAACTGAGGTTCTGGAGCTCCTTGTTAGACAACTGAGACTGGGAACCTCGCTCTGCCAAGAAAGAAAAGTACAGTTTGTGATTTGCCTTTCCCCTCATCAGTTGCTCATACACACAATGACACAGGCAAGCAGAGCAGATATTTCTCCTGCACCATGAAAGGGCAGATGGAGTGGCTGCTAACACTGCTCCTCCTTGGGAATGCTTGGGAGGGATGAGAATATCATGCTGAGGGGGAATCTAATTAGAGAGCAAGGGAGAGAAGAGATAGGACTGTCGTAGTGTATCTGCAGAGGATTTTTTTTTTTTGAGTCTGCAGGACACGCACACAGACCACATGGTTCAGTCTGATCACATTAGCTAGCCATGATCACACTTACCTCCAACTGCACCAGGCAGGGTTTCTGTGTACACCACAACACAGAGGTTTTTTTTCAAAAGAAACTTTTCTGAACTCCCAGTCTGACTGTGGCTGAGTATAGAGCTTGGGATCTGGGTCAGGTCTTGTTTTATCCCTGTGGATTTTACCTAATCCTCACTGAGTACTGCCAGAGCTTCTCTAACCTCATTTTTTTCCTTTGGATCCCTCTGATAACATCATCTACCAGTCGTGGTTGTTTAGATGTCTTAAGGTTTTTTTCCCTAAAATAATGTGTGTATGAGAGGAAAGATGCCAAATACAAACCACCTCTATCCCCCAAAAAAGGAGGGGGGAAATACTGAGGGATATTAAAAGGAGAAACTCCTGCCTTTGATGGGTGCATTTTCCAAGGAAAATAGAAAAAAATATAACAGACACCAAGAATAACATCCGATTTTCTGCTGCCAGCCCATTTTATGACTTTAAAAACCAGTCAGTTTTATTCAGCATAGTTTCTGGGAAGGAAAAAAAAAGCGGAGGGGGGGAAGGATCCACACACTTCTAATCATATTCAAGTAGGCACTGTACAAAACCTGCTGGAAGCCAGCAGTGGTGATGACTGGCTCATTACCATTATATAAATAGTATTTAAAGTGCAGCTGGGCCCTCACATGAGCAGAGACCTAATTGATGCCGAAATATGTTCATTTCAAGTCCTGTGACTTCACGTGGAAAATATTACACTCGCTAATTAATGGCAATGAGAAGAGATGATGCATTGCCTTATAAAACAAGCAACTGAAATGTTGAGCCTCCATCCAAAGGAAAAAGGGGAGGGGGGAAGAGCTCTGGAAGTTTAAAGCATAAAAAGCCCCAACAAAATAAAATGCATGCTCACATACTCACAATGACACACGCATAATCAAGAAATAGAGACATTCAGGAGGAAATTACTTGCTATTTATCTAATGGCTCTCAAGCCAAATCTGAGTTTATTGTATGTCCTTGACAGAAAGACATTACAGAGCCCAGTGTTTATACAGAAGAGTTCAGGAAAATATAAATGCCTTGATTCTGGCAATTCTGAGCACTATCTACCTAATATCTTTTTCAGGCACTTAGCAAAGTTGCATCTACCATGCCATTATTTAATGCATACAAGTATGACTTGGCTCAAGCTGGGAATACAGGCTTGAGTTAATCAGAGAAATGAATTGGGCACTGTTGTGCAGCACAACAGACAGATAATTATCACGGTCTTCTCTAGCGATAAATTGTACAAATGTGTGAATTGAAACTTTAATGAAGGCTTTTAGTCTAATGTATGGTGTAGTGAGCTATGACAAAGGTGTGGCCAAAAAGATCAGAAGTGTGGACAAGCAGTTTTTAGGTAAGCCAATAGGACTAGATCTGTCACTGGTTAGTTAGGTGACTGTTTATGAATACCAGGTTGTCCCTACCAAGATATGACCCTTCTTTACTCTAGAATACATTGAGGAGGAAATATCTCCTGCAAGTAGTTCAAAGACATAGATGGGGGCTGCTCCATGCAGATACAAAGTCACAGAAGTTAGAAAACCAGCACTGGGTGTCTGGCAGCTTCCCTGCCTTCAGAGGACTGTTTGGCACATAGATATTATCCATGCTTTGTCTCAGGATGGGATCTGACAGCCCTAAATGCTGGGTTTCCCAATGCCCTCCTAGAAGACTTTATGATAGTGCCACTGATCTCACTGTCAGGAAAAAACTGGCTCCAAATTTCTCCTTAGTTTATGTTTTCTTACATTATTCATAGCAAATTTCTTCCTATTTTCTGCAGTTTGGATGTTTTTTCTCCCCTCCCTGCTTACTCAATGCCTGTTTTTCTGTTTTTTCCACGGGTTTTTTGCATCTTCAGATCTTTATCCTTTCCACATTATGTTCCAGTTCTTTCATCATTTAAAGATGTTTTCTTTTAATTTCATGATCTTGTCATTGTCTTCCTTTCAAGAATCAAATTCATTGTTCCGGATTTTGATCTTTCTAGATTTTGTGGCTCAGTGACTTGATCCCTTTGCACAATCCCCACTGACCTGGCTTGTTGCTAATTTGTGCCATAAACCAACATTTGCCATAAACCCTTGGCTCTTTTTTCTTTACTTGCCTTCTAAATCTTACTTTCCCATTAGTTCTTTGTGATGTTTTCTTTTCTTATGGGCACCAATGAATAGAATTAGACTGCATCCTTCCTTTGTGCCTTTTACTCCCAAATTATACACCCCAAATTGCCTTTCTTCTATTTTTCTGCCGTGGTTGTTTTTGTGACTCCTCCCAAATTATTGCTGTTTGTAAATTTCATCAAGCGCCTGATTATTTCCATTTCCAGAGATTAACGAAGATGTTAAATGAGACTCTCGCAGAATCCAAGTAGGCACATCTGTCTCCATCAAACAAAGTTTATAACTAAGCCAGCCACAATGATTTTTGGAGTAGAATCTCAGGAAATAATTTCTGAAAAGCCAAAAATGTATCATCTGCTCAGAGTAATTTCTCAGCGATATTGCAGTACTAGCAAGCACTGTTAATGTGGAGTGTCAAAGGCCACACCAAACTAGGGCTGGTTTTCCTTCCCCTGCTCCAGTCTTCTGCAACACAAGTGGGTGTTACTTGATTTGTGGATAGTTTAGGGTACTACTTACAACCAGGAGATCACATGAGACAACATAGCCCCACCAAGGGACAGATTGCATTAGCAACTCTCTTTGATTAAATTATCTGAGCTCTGCCTATCCACCCTCCATCATGGCTACTTGTGACATTCGCTGTCCAAACAACCAATGTACTCCCCTCTTTCCCCCCCAAAAACCCAGAGCAAAACAGACCCACCCAGACAAAGCTTTCCACTCTATGTGCATTTCCCCTAGGGAAAACGATAAAGCACAAACAACACCAGGCAGATGGCAGCTATGTTATTTTCTGCCCTACTGGCAGAAGCTCAGAAACAATGGCAGTGAAAATGCATAAGATCCAGGACAGAACAAAATCAAATAGTTTCTCATCCTTTCCTTTCCAAATAGTTTCTCATAATTTCCTTTCCGAGAGTTCAGCGTTTCATTTCAGCAAATAAGAATGTCGTCGTTTTGGCCACAGTGGTAGAAATTCAGAATACGTATTTCTGAAACAAGTTCTCCCAGAAAGACTTGCTTATAGCTATCTATGGGCACGTATATTGTGTGTACATTTGTCTTTGCTCTTGCAGCAAGTGGGGCTAGTATGGGGCACCTGAGAACGATAGGGGGAGAGTGAACTTTATCCAGAACTCCCTTCATATGATCTTAAGCCTCCCCTGTATTTGTTGCCATGCAGTCGCACTTCCCAAATTCATGCCAGCAGTTCCTTTAATCACACCCCCACATGTTTTTGTTTGTTTATTAAGTGCCGACTGCATGGCCTGGGGCTGGCAAAGCAACCAAGACTTGCCACATTTCAGACTCACACCTGCATCTGGGATTCAAGTGATATCTTCCAAGTGTGGTGTGTCTTGGTTAGTGACTGTTCAATAAGCCTTAATGGAGAAAAAGGGGCTACCTCTAGGCCACCTCATAGAGGTGTTTACCTGAAGCTCCACACCTCTCTGTGTCCAGTGACCTTGTCTGGCAGTCCTGGGCTCCTCTGTCCACCGCTCTGTTCAATGCATACACCATTTGCAGCTACCGAGGCCTTCCGTAATCACTGTGGTGTAGAGCCTGGATGGAGTCCAAAGTGTTTTGCCTCAGGCTATGAGGAAGATCATCGAAGAAAGCTGTGATTTGAAGCATTATCTCCAAAATCCTAATTAATTTCCCTACTGGCAGGGACATCTCTCCCTCCTTTTGTGGTTTAATTTGCACACCTGAAATAATGAATGAAAATAGAGCAGGAGTGAGAGGAGCGAGGCTGCTGGGCTGGTGCAGGGCTTTGAACACACCCTTCAGAGGGGAGCTCCAGCATGGAGGCTGGCTCGCTTGCTCAGGTGCAGGGGCCTCTTCCAAATTCAGCTCCACCTGGGAGCCCAGGTTGCAAATCTTCTCAGGCCTCAAGGATCTGAGATCCCCTTGAGGAATCACTTCCCCTCACCCCCTTCCAAGAAAAAAGACCTCCATTTAGTGCTCTGTAGATGAGGAGCCTGTGTGTGCAGCTGTAGATTTACATGGGCATGCAAGAAATGGGCACCCTTTGGGAACTCTGTCTGTGAAGTCTTGGATGGGATCATGCCAGAAGACTTCAGAACTGGTCCTCTAAGTTGAAGGTCCTCCTTTAATAACAGAGGCTGTTATAGAAATTTTGTAGTGACCAAAGGACTGACCTAATTTTCTTGCAGGATAGAGTCTGGCATGAATAAAGCCTTCCTTCTGTCTCTTTTCTGTCATGTCTGTTTAAGCATTGACATGGATGCCCTTTAAGTTTTATCTTCCACTGGCATGAAAGCTGTTCTCCAAAGATTTCCGGTTTCATGTTGCCTTTTATTGTACTAACAAATGTTAACTCAGTTGAAACAGCAGACTCTCGTGGTCTACTGTTGTGGTGAACTGGGAACAAAATACCTATCTTAGCAAAAGTAAAATAGACAGGGGGTAAAGTACAGTTCAGCAAGAGTTTTTACACTCCCCTTTGTTGTTTTTTCTCCATTTTTAAAAAATGACTTGGATTAATATTTTTTAAAATGATTGCTAGGCAGGGATGTTTCAGACCTGAACTGTATCCTCTAAACAGCTTCGACCTAGTGATCTCAGAGGGGAAGAGAAAAAGTGGCTGAAACCACCAGCAATCTCCAGCTGCATCTATGGCTTTGGACAAGTTTGATCCGAACCCAAACGCTGACAGATCAGGGCCTGTGCCGTGCAATTTTTCATTTGATACTTTCCAGCTTTGATTTCTGGGGAGGGGAAAGGAAAGGGTGGGTAGGGGATCAAAGGCGCCAGCTATGTCCACACCCTCACGTTAAATCCAAACCCATTTGCTTTAGGATGTTAAAGAAGACATAGAGGAAAAAACAGAAGAAATATAGGAGGAAAACTAGAAGAAATAGTGTTTGCAGAGAGAGAGGGAAAAGAGGGGATTTGAAGCTCATATTCCATTGAAAATTCATCTGTGCAATTGTAAACCTTACAGAGAAACATACACTTTTTTTTCTTCGGTTTTGGCATATATACCTTTATCCAGAATGGAACAGGAAGGTAAGTTTTACCCAGTCCCTCTTGTGCCATGCTGGCAGAGTCGTAATGGATCGTTTCAGTGTCAGCCTGGTGCCTTCCCAGTTGGCAAAGAGCAGATGCAAAATGGAGGAGGATCACAAGATGCCACTGGAAGAAGTGAAGTTGCATCAACACTTTCTTTGGGGAGACTAGGCCAAGGAGTGGGTTGAGTTCTGGTGCTCTCCTCTGATCAATGTCTAGATATCCATGCTCTCCCTGATAGATAGCCTATGACTGTAGAAGTGTAGTCTGAGCTCACACAGCCCGCAAATCCCATCTGCCTCTGGGGCACATGATCTCAAGCCTCTTCTAAAGTGGATTCTGGGGTGGGCTTATTTGTCCAACATTGGTTGCCAAAAGAGCAGCTGGGAAATGCGGAGGCAGCTGGGCCGGGCATGGTGAATGTCCTTAAAGATTGATGTAGTAGAAGAGTGTAGCTCCAGACAGGAATCCAGACTGGAGGGATTTCAGGCCATTTGGTTGGCGTCAGAGTGGTTGTCTGACCTGGAGGGCATAGCTGGGAGAGGTGCCATGAGAACAGGCACAAATAAGCCAGTACCAGAAAGTACGGGACTGGCCGAGGGAGAAGGGCTGGAGTACAGCCTGTGGACCCTGAGGAGAAGCTGTATCTAGATCAGCAAGTAAGATCTGCTTCACCTAACTGGCTTTGTCAAACAGTATTAAATTCCTTTGCAGCAGCCACTCCTAGAGCATAAGGAGCTCTTCATGGGGACCAAAAGCCTTCATGGGGTCAGTGACAGTTTGGAATAATGGTTGGATTAAACAATATTTTGTATATGCATATATGTGTATACTAGGGATCACAGACCACTTTGCTACAGATAATGGTGGTTATGTGGCTGTTGTCAAGGGCCTTGAGCCACTTCTTGCACTAACCTGGGATTTGTCTTGCCCAGACATTACTGCAACAGCTGTTACTGGGGAAAATCCTGTCTTTCATGGAAGGGAGCCAGGAGATGGTTTGGCCAAGAGGGAGTCAGTTGGCGGTCTCCATCACTGCATTAGGAGGAGTGCAAAATGAAGCAGGTGGTGTGCCATACTCCAAAACTCTGAAACAGCAATGAAAGAGCTTTGGAAAGGACCTTTAAGGGTGCTGAAGTTAATCTGTTAGTGATGAGACTTGTTGCCGGTGAAATATCATGAAGAAAATTAGGGGAGGTTCTTCAAGGGTCTGACTTCAGGTGTTGTACTATTGCCTGTTTTCTGTGTAGCTGGAAGTGCTGTTCGCCAATAAACCACAAACAGAATAGCATTTGCCTTGGGAGGCAGAAACATTCTTCTAGAGTAAAGCCTTTTCAGCAAGAACTGACCAACACAAACTCTTTTTTAGAAAGGGCAGCTTCTGCTGGGACAGACAGAATGCCAGTCCCCTGCAAACTTTGACTGCATGAGACAAATGTTAGCAGGAACTGGTGCTGGACGGATTTCCTGCAAGAGCAGGGGATGTTCTGAAAGTGTGATTTGAACTCTACCCAATGTTTCTTTTCCATTGCTGCCCTCTCTGGTTTCCCTTAATTAGTCAGCTTACTTGTCACTGGATTGTCCTCCAGGAAGACTTTAGAGATTGTATTCACAGTGCCCCCAGCATAAGTCCTCCCTTATCTGCTGAAGATACAAGAGCAAAAATGGGCCAAACTCCTTCCCCGGTGTGCTGTCAATAGTTGCACTTCAAATGAACTTGGTCTAGTATGCCACTTTCCTTTAACAATCCTTTCCCAATGCTAAATTAGATAGGTTATAGTCAGTAATTTCTGGCAGAACCCTCATTAAGAAATTCTCGCTGTAGGGAGATGGAAAGATTGGTAGCTTTTTATCTGTCTTAATATCTGCATTCATGCTGATACGGGGCCTAGAGGCCTCTGTTTGTCCTCATACTTAGTACAGCAACAGTACCTAGTGGAACACATGTCACTTACAAATGTACTTCTGCCCCAGCCTGGAGGGTCTACGAGGGAGTTCATTCTGAATGGCATTGTTCATTCTTTGATCTCACTGATAGTGCCAGCAAAGGAGGCTCCACTTGGGAAGCCACTGCAAAAGCCTTATCTGATTGCATTTATTAATAAGCTGGGCTGGATTTGAGTGATTCATCTAGGAGGGAATGCATCCCACTGCATAATCCACACACCAAAACATGCAACCCTTGCTTTCATGCGGTGAACTATTTCAAAAGATGCAGGATAAACAGCATGGAGAATGGAGAATTGAGTTTGGAAACAATATACTAGCTGATGTGCAGCATCCAAGCATAACTGGTAAGAGAGTAACAGCTGCTAAACTACCAGCAAGCACACCAAAGAATGGCGTATCTCGTATAGAGCCATGAGACACACTGCTCAGAGGACAGCCTGGAACCCAGACATGGCTGCCTGGCATTAAGGTAATGGCACGGAGCCCTTGGGTATAAAGACCATGTGGGTTTAAGAGAACTTGCCCAGATGGCTTCTGCCCTATAGCCAGTACGGTAATAAACAGCATGTGCTATTTCCTCATCATCTATCACAGAGGCTTCCCTTGGCCAGAGAGAGCAAAAGATTGATTATTCTTGGCTGATCTTTTCCTGCTGGACAGGAGCTTCCTGGTTCACATTCAGATTTAGTAGAATTGGTCTTGTCCTTCTCAGATTACTGGTTCAGCTGCTCCATTAGGGGAACATCCAGGAACAGAGAAGAAGGGGAAAGGTTCCAAAACTTGAGACTGGAAAGTCTGAGACATAGCATTTCTCTTTTTTGCTCTCAATATGAGTTTGAACCATATTTAATGCAATGTCAGCTTTACGAGGTCATTGGCTCCAAAGTCCAACTCCCAAACCAAAGGATCCTTTGGTAATGTGAACCCTTGAGCATTGCATCTCCCGTTTGCTTTGCTGTTTGCATTTGCAACAAAAAGCAGTAGGTTAAAGAAAAACACACGAGAAAATGAAGCATGTTCAGTCAGGGAAAACACATGGCACAGCTGTCCCCTTAGTTGTCACCATTATGAATATGTGAGACTTCCAAAGCCAGAAGCTCACGTCTATCTTGCTAATTACATCAACGGCAGGGAAGCACCTCCAGCAATAAAGGAGATCACATTCTTGATTGCTGGAATTCTAATCATTTGTTTTTAATTTTGTAGGTATTTAAGCAGATAAGAAGAAACAAAGATTCTTTGCTGGATCTTTGCCTTGGAACAACTATTCATCTTGCTCCGTTTACCTGAGGCTAACAAGTTCCTTTCTTCACCTCTGTCTAGGTGGTATCTCTAAAGACTGAGTTCCCTGAACAAGTGAGCAAAAGGACTTAATTCAAAACCTCATGCAGGCAAGGGGAATCTTTGCATGGATTTCCAGATGCTATTGGTTAGCTGCTTTACAGTTCAAGTGCTACTTTACGGTTCCAACAGTGCGGTGGTGATCACTTTTGTCTGCAAAAGCAGGGACCCAAAAGATCCTCAAAGCTCTTGCCTCTCCAGAAAGTGCAATCTTAAATAGAGATGTCCCCAAAGCCTCTGTATAATGTGACTGTAAAACCACATTCTACTGCACCAGTTTGATATTCATTCTTTAAGTAGTCACAGCCACATTAGTTCAAAGACAGTTTTAAAAAATGGTCAGAGCAAGCAATGGAACCTGATTTTGAATGGTCATTTCACACATAACTTTAAGCACAAATAACAAAGATGCAGCCACCCTAAATTCATTTCACTCTATGATTAGAGAGCACTTACAACTGCACAGGTTAGAAATAGAAACAAAAAGTTAAGCATTTAAAATTAGGTTAAATTTACTTTCATGTCATTGCCAGATTTGAACTCGACGAAATGGTCTATCTACACATTTTCCACTAGTTGCTACCTTCCAGAATAGATGATGGAGAGGAAACATCAAGCCAGAAGTTGATGTTACAGTAAGCTGTAAGCAAAAAGGGGTTGTAATTGAAAGCATTTCCATACCATGGGCACTGCTGAATGGCTGCCATGTTAATTATATGATCCTTTCTTCTAAAGCAATCTTCCACTTGGATACCAAGTATAACTCCTGCCAAGAGGTCTCTGAAATGCCATCAACAATTGTGCTTTCTGACAAAAAGATAAAGTTAACTAATTGTAAGCACCCTTTGCTGATGAACTCAAAAAAAGCCCACTGGCTTCTCCTCCTGGAGAGAGAGCAAATAACGTGAGTCATGTGCATTAATATTTTTGCACTGACTTAACTTTGGCACAGGCCTTGGGTTCTTGCCAAGGTGCCACCTGGAAGCGACAGCATACATTTAACACAACACAGAGCAACAGTCATATAAAATTAAATCACAAGACCCTATCCAGCCCAGTGCCTTACCTCTGGCAAAGGGACATTGGGGATATCTGGAGAAGTATAGGAAACAAGGCAGATATAGCATGATCCTCCTCTTAGCAGTCCTCCCATGGCCTCTGTGTGATCTAAAGTCATCCTGGACTAAAGGTTATTTCTCAAGTTGCTGGGATTAGTGGCCACCAAGACATATCACTGATGGACTAATCACATTTTGAGCCCTTGTGTAAGTTAAGTTCCATAATATCCTGTGGGAATGCATTCTTTGATTTAAATACACATTGTATAAAAAGGCACTTCTATGAGTTCAGTGGCAATCCACTGCTTGTTAACTTCACTGGTGTTCTGCTAACTTTATTATAATAGAGAAGTAATTACTAATTGTTCCCTATTCACTTGCTTTGCATCATTCATAATTCTGTAGTGTTCTACCATACTCCTCTCAGCCACCTCTCTTCTAAGTAGAAGCTCTCTAGCCTGTTCAGTGCCTCCTGGCAAAACTGTAGTACAATGCCTTTTTCAGCTTTATAGTATCTTTTTTTAGTGGGGTGGGACCAGAACTCCAAGTGGTGGGCACAGCCTCGGTCTATACCATGGTGAAACTATATTCTCTTGTTTAGTCTCGGTTGTGTTCCTGATGTTCCATGGGCCTCTGTGACTGCCAGTGGGCACTGAGCTGACGTTTTTAGACAACCGACTGTCATGGCTCCAAGATCTCTTTGTGAATAGAAATAGCTAAATTATATCGCATCTGGATAGTGATTCTCCCCACCCCCACGTGTGTTACTTTGCCTTCATCAAAACTGTATTTATGGAATTGAAATCCCTGATCACTCAGTTTCATTAGTAACTTAACAGCAGAGAAGCAGCTCATCTGGTAATGGAGAGCCATTTTAACCACAGCCAGGATTATTGTCACCCGAACAGATTAGTGGTTAATAATTCATTGATATAGCAATCTACAACTGCATTTTACATGTACGGCTAAGGTCATTTTTCACCTCTGCTTTAATTTGAATCAGGCACTTATTTGCCAGGCATGTTGTATTATAATGTAGATGGTTTATAACTGAACCAAGGCCAACTTCATGTCCAGGTGGGAGCAACACTGCCCTGGCAACCTGGGCAGTCTCCTCAAAAAAGGCAAAGGTTTGAAATTGCCATGAGAATCTATCTTCCAATCTTCTTCCTAGCAGCGGTGCATTCCCTGGACACCTGAAGATTTAGAAGGTTTAGCAGATCTTTGAACTTATCCATGCATGGATGGGAGCCTTCATTCTGCCATTTCATGGTGGCTTCAGTTCTTTTCTGCCTCCTTCTCTCTTTAGCCTCTTCCCTTTTCTGATGCCTATTTTAAACATGCAGCTACATTCATGAAATCTCCAGCTCCTCTAAACTTTCTTCCGAAAATCTAGATCACCGTATGGCTGCAAAACATTCTTCTGTAGGACCGGGTATTAAATTAAGTACAAATTGTTCTAGCTACCCTTCATTGTGTTGCTTCCCCATACTGACATACTTTCTGCAGACATTGAAATTCTGGATCAGGGGCTGCCCCGTTTGGTGTTGGTTTGCTCAGAGCTTAGCCTGACAGATACTTGATTTTAAAATATGAGGAAAAGATGTTTTACAGGGTAATGTTACAGCTGTCACAGAAAGAGCTGGCATAGTATATTTTTGCAGAAGGGATAAACGAAAGAAGGGGCAGTTGCATTACTTTTCTGCGATAGTAATGCCCCTGCTGTCATGTTTCTTATCAACTTTTTTTCTACAAACTGTTAAAACGCTTATAATGACAAAGGATCCTTTTTTCCACTAATCTTGCCTCCTTTTCGGTAATTTTCCTAAAATCATCCACGGCTAGAAATGGCAAATATGACACTGTGCCCTTCTGGCTCGGACGTGCTTTCAGTCTTCAAAGACTGTAATTTTATTCCTATCTCTGTCACCAGGTTGGTGATATTGTGCCAAGATGTTTCTTCCTCTGGAAAATAAATGTAATTATTTTGGAAGTTCCTTTGCAAGTCTGTTGTGGGATCTGCTGACACAACGCACTGTGTAAGAGCTGGACAATGGTATGATTATTGTTGTTATTCCTCCCAAAGTTTGAAAGCTGATTTCCAATCCCTCCTCCTTCCCCTTTTTCTTTTCATGGAGGAGGCAGAAATCAGCAGCTGATGGAATCTGCAGGATTTATTTTTTATTATTGACCTTTTCCAAAGCCTCAGCAATTGTTTCTTTCACTTTCTAAAATACACATGCAGGTCTAAGGACAAGTCAAAGGCTGAAGTGCTATTTTTGAATAGCACTTATATATTTTCTACACTTATTTTTATTTTATTCCTTTTTCTCTCTTTGAACCCTCTCCTTAGCAAAGACAAAAATGAATGGAATTCCATTTTGGAAAGTCATGAGAAACAGATGTAAACATGCATGCATTGGGCAACGCATTCTCTGAAACCTCTTCAATTGGAAGAGCAGATTTAGAAAGACATTTGATGCTGGCAGCCTGTTGAATTGCTACCAACAGGTACAGCAGGATAACTGTCCATCTAGCTATATAAATAAGCAAATAAATATCATGAGAAAGTAAACATATATGTATAAAAGTGTGTATGTATGTTCCTTCGAGCAGAATTGCAAAGCTGGAATTAGGATAAGCAACCTCTGTACATCTCTTTTTAAATTTTATTTCCTGATTAATATGATTTAAGTTTTTTAAGTTTTTTAAGAACAGTTCTCTGGTTCTCAACACCACCTCTCCCTGCATTTTCATAGGATCTCAGTCCAGACTTAGATGAGGATATTGTAGGACTTCAGTTAAGCCTGGTACAGTGCTCATGAGATGGGTGAGATCCCTGGAGGGTTTTCATGTTCTCAGGTTTCCAAATGTTAGCAAGAAATTCACAACAGCCCTGCCTAACCCCATAGTTGTTCTAGCATCTGGAAGCAGCTCATTTTTTACCTGGGGGATGTCTGTGGAGGGATTGCCCGTGGAGGCAGGACATCTCCTTCACACATGCACAAAATGGCAGTACAGAGCTTTGAGCTTTTTGTTGTCAGGTACAGCACATCTGGTCTCCGGTGGATCTTACCCCCAGATCCTGCAGATTTGGCCAATTTTATCTGCTGAGCAAAACAATGGGAACTTTCTCCATGTGTCAGGCTGAAAGCTAGAGAAATCATCTTCTGTGGCCTGACAGCCTGGGGGCCAGCTGAGGTGATGAATGTTTGTCCTCTCGGAACCAGGCTGTGATTCCAGTTCATTTGTGTTTCAGTTACGAGAAATTTGACTTACTCTGGCCCAGGGAGGAGCTGAACTGGTGGCCTAGCAGTGAACAATGCTTTTCAGAGGATCCAAGCAGCAGAGCTGTCTCTGCATGAAGGATTGTAAATGCAATGTTGTAGAGGGGCCCATCTGGAGACCCTTCTGACTTGAAGGGTAAGTGGTTGAGATGATGGGTCCCATGAACTCTGCAGTGTCTGATGTGTTATACGCAGCCTTGTTGGATGGTGTTTACCCAAAGCAAAGAGGGGACATTTCTGTGGGCATCTCTTGCTTGACTGTTGTCAGCACATCACTAGTTTACTGTAATACAGTAAGGCACCATGATGCTGCAGTCAAACTCCATGTGCACTTCTGTAAATACAACTCAGTGTGGCCCAGTTCCACCAGGACGTTACCCAGCTCGTCCTTTGCTGGTAGGAAACATCCCTCTGCCAGAGTTTAGCCTACTGAGTTTGGAGGTTTGGACCTGACAGGGCCAGGGACTCCTGCAGAGACAGGTTGCACAAAATGCTGGGAAAAGTCAGACCAGGCAGTGACGTAAAACAGCAGAGCCCTTTTCATTCTTTTTGGACATCTTATGGAGCTCCTTGCCAAAAAGACACTGCAGAACACCAGATTCAAGGCTGAGCAGGAAACACACCTTTCCTTAGGGGTGACGGTAAGGGCAGAGTTAGATCAGCAAGGAATAAAATGGCAAGGATTAGAAGGATGAAAGCCCCTTGTCCTTCACAGCTCAAGTCCATCCTCTGGGAAGAGACGTACGTGGGACTCACCTGTGTAAGGTTCTTCCACCTCTGGCCCTGATGGCAGGCTGAGATTTTCTTCACAGGGCAGTCAGCCAGCTGTTGTCTCCATGGACTTCCCCAGCCCTGTGATGCCTTGCCAATATCAAAATGAGCCTATCATCTGCTGGCTGCTTTGGAGTGAGGAGAAATACCTTGAATGGTTGTCATCACCTGCTGTTCAGCTTCTGGACATGCCTGTACAAGCTGTGAGGAGCCGGTCAGTCCTTTACTCTGCCTCAATTTCCTCATCTATAAAACAACAATCAAGACCTTTTAGTTCTCTCACCAGTAGTGGACTAGAGACCTAGTGTAATAAAACAATACTGTCTTGATCATTTTCTGTGATGTGATTGCCTCTATCATTACAAAAGTTCTCATTTTCACCTGGGGTCTATTTGCTAGCTCCAAAGAGCGGTCGTGATGTGGCATATATTTTCTTACCTTGCTTAGATGGTCATATACAAGGATATATCATAAAAAGCTTGATTCCAGAACAGAAGGACAGCACAGATTTAGCATTTAAATCTGGTCTTCAGCCATGCTTCGGAAACGTGTTGTATGTTCCAAGAGACAGCACTGAAACCTTTAGTCCTATCCCTGGTCTCTTTTTTCCTGCCTGAATTTAACTTTAAATTATACTGGTTAGCAATATCCACCAGGCGACGCTAAAGTAATCTGAGATCCTGGGGCACATCGAAGCCCTGACCGCACCTTCCGTGTCCTAATCCTGCTCCTTATTGTAGCTGCAGGCAGGCGAGGAGGTCGGCAAGGGGCAATCCTGTACCACGGAGAGGCGGCGTGATCTTCCCACCCCCAGGTATGCTGGTTCAATTTGTTGGTCCAGCGCAACACAGCCCCCCACTCCTTCCAGCCTAAGCACAGGGTCAGGGTGTAGGTGACAATGATTTTACTGTCACTCCTTTGCCTGTGTGGGCTTTTATGGCCAGAGGGCTGTGAAAAGAAGAAGGAGCATGTGTGTCTGGCACGCTGAGTGAGTGAGGAAGCTCCAGGCACGGGCGTGATGACAGTAGATGGTGAAATCATTAGCCCAGGATTATAGTGAGAGATGGGGCCTGAGCCACAAAAGCAGAATCTGTATCCAGAGCTCGGGGGTGGTGGGGTTGGGCTTGGGCCCATCTCGAATTCAAACTTCAGTGCAGAATTCAGCAAAAAGACACACCAGGCCCAAGGGAGAAAAAGCAACTTATTCACACACGCAGATCAGCAATAACAGTGGAGGGGATGCAGAGAAATACCTGCCAAGTACATTTTTTAAATATTAATGATCTCTCTTTTTTCTTTTAATTTTTTTCCTTTGTTTTTTTTTTTTTTTTTTTCCCGAGTGGGAAAGCCCCTCCCCACTTTTATATTGGATCTGGCGCCTTGATTTCCTTCTCGCTGAGACATTACATCCATCCATCCCTAGCACAATGAGCAACACGTCTCTGCTGTGCGATAAACACGGTGACCCAGCTCTCCGGATCCCTCCCTTGGAGAGCAGATGTCCAGCCTGCCTTGGAAAGGACAAACCGCCTGTCAAGGCAAAGGAAGCTGCTGGGTGATTCAGAGCCAGGGCACCCAAATTCAGCCTCCGTTGGAAAAAAAAGTAAAAATAAAGGTCACCTTTAGATTTCAATCAAGATTAGAATTTCCCAGGTTCAGGCTTGTTTTAATAAGGGGGCTGAACCAGATTGCTAAACTGAAACTTCCTGGCCCACTGGGGATATTTCAGCTTTGGTGTAAAATCTTGTTTCAAGCTCCGCGGGTTTGAATTCTTTTCTAGTAATAACTCCATATCCTGCTTGAATAAACCAGGAGTGAAGGTGGTGGCTGCCTAATGTGGTGGCTGGTTCTGTGCTTTATGACAGTGCCCCTTGCAGCGTTTAGGGACGAGGATTTAGAAGACTGGGTAGTCAAGGGGGAAGGCTTGAACACTAGTGAGGCTCTGGCAAAACATGAAAAAAAGAACTGCTCTGCTTTGCCTCATTTGTTGAAGATTTTTTTTTTTTTATTTATGCTTCCAACCTAGGATGCTCCTTGTTTTATGCCTGTGCAGTGACTGTTTCAGGAAGAGCCATCTGAAGAAAAGAAAGTTGGCGGTAGAGAGGGTGCACTGGAAACCATCTGTGAGACATGCACGCTTGTAATACTTCGATGCATTTAATCATCCTTCTGAACAGAAGTCCACCCTCCTGAGGACAAAGGTCTATGCCAGACAAGGAGCTTTCCTCCTGGGCCGTTAAAATGCAACTGGACTGCTACAAGGATGTTATTGCTACAACCATTTACACCTTGGTCTTTACCTACTGGGTATAAACTAATTGGAGGATTTGTGCCTTGGAGGATTGGGGTTGCTGCTGTTGATGTTTTCATCTAATGCTCAAGGGAATAAGCTGTGAACATAAGAACAGCTATTGCTGCTCAGGCCAAACAACTTTCCCCATCCACAGAAGCTCTTCCCTGACAATAGACACCAGTGGGTGCCTGGAGAAGAGGATGGGCAGAAGGCAATCCTGTAACAGTCTTTCCTCCGACTGTTCTCACAGTTTCCAGTCACATGGATGACTTTGTATGTAATGGCTTTCCATGGATTTCTCCCTCATGAACTGATCCAATCACTTGTTGAATTTGGTGTCCTGAGGCAAGGACACCACAGCTGAGTTACCTGTTACGAGACAAGCCACCTTCTTTTGTTCTGAACCTGCCTCCTATTAGTTTAACTTGATACCTGCCCAGCCTCTCCTTCCCAGCATAAGCTGCACACAGGAAAAAAACCAATCCTCCCTGGGAATGGGGTCACCTGCGGCGATGACCTCCTTTCATAAACTCCAATGGAAAATTTTCCCCACGGTGCTTCTAAGCTGTGACGAGATGAGTTCACAGAGTCGCATGGGCTCGGATCGAAGACAACACCGCACAGGGATTCACGTGCGTGTGATAACGCATGGGCTGGGCTGGGCTGGCACAGCAAGATGGCTACTTACATTGTTGTCTAGTAAATCTATTTTGAACTTGACCTCCAGGGCATTAGTTTCTGCTCTCACCAGGAAGAATCATATGCTGTTGCTGTTTTTATTTTTTCAGTAAACAAATCAATCCAGCCCAGATTTTGACCTTTTACAGAGTTAAAATGTAAACAACCACCCAGAGAACCTAGAAGGGATGGAAGACGTGGGAAGACATCTTTGCAAAATATGAAGACATTCATTTTCCCACTGAGGAACTAAGCTTTCAGGTTTTGTGGACTATATGACAGCACTAATTGGCAAGCACTAATTGGCAAATTTAGAAACTAATCCTGCAATGCAGAAGTAAAATAGCCATTCAGTAATAATCCCTCTTGGAACAAAGACAGGAAATTCAATATCTTTGCAGAGTCCAAAGTTAGACTGGGGCCATGGGTTTAGTGAACGGCTTCTCCAGAGATTGCATTTATAAACCATAAACAGATTAAGAAAACCCAGTCCTGCAAAATAACCTCATCACTGTGAATTTTTCCCTTACTTAAGTCCTATCTGCATTTGTGCTGTAAAATGTCCAAGAATCATGGTAGGAAGGAATCTTCTTGCAATGCAATGTTTTGCTTGATCAAGCAAAGAAGGGAGGAGAAAAAGAAAAGAGTAAAACAGAAAGAGTTGTCCTGTAAAACAAATAAATGGCAATGTTTGGTTTGGGTTTGGTTCCCCCTGCCTCCCCCCCCAAGCCCTCCTAAGTGTTTCTATGGCTCTGGGGGTCATGGATTGTTTGCATATTCTTCTTTACTATTAGAGATCGCTCCCCAGCCATGTTGTTAGAAAATACAAATATACTGGATACAGACAAAGACACTTCAGTGATTGGTTAGAAGCCTAGAGGAGGTAAAGGAAAGAAGAAGAAAGAACTTGTAGCTACATATGTCCCCTGGGATTGGTCATGATAGTCAGGTGAATGGCATATAGAGCCGGAATGATCTTTCATGCACAAGTTGCAGAAATGCTCCTTGTTTTTGTGTCCATATCTTTCAAACACATAAAGATCTGATCTTCATGAGGATGGCTTATGAAGATGAAAGATGTATGACTGGGCAAAATTGTTGTACCCCTGTTATTGAAAACAATGTCTGTAAGGGAAGCCTATAATTGTAAGGAAAAAAAAGGAAAAAAAAGAAAACTCAACAGAACTGGGAACGAATGGCAAAGAGCCACAAATATATGCACAGGGTTATGCAGAGAATTATACATATTATAGAAGAAAATAGCTTTAATGTAAAGCAAAAACTAACCCTTACACTGTTTCAGGAGGCTAAGCAGAATGTTTCCCAGCAATCAACTCTGTGAATACCCTTCTCCCCAAAGAGTTGCTTTGGTCACCGAGAAGAAGACTGAGAGCAGACTTGACAGGAATGTTTAAATACTGTTGTTTTCAACTGAGTGGAGAAAACACTGTTAAAGAACTTATGTCTCTGCATTTCTGATGGAGGTTGAACAACTACCTAAAATGCGGGAAAAATCAAGGAAGGTCAGACTTGATCTTGCTGTGAGCTTATGAGGTGAAAAATTTAAGCCTGTTTTCACTATCAAAATGGAAGCAAAAAGACAAAAAAAGAAAAAAAAAAGAAAAAAGTAAAAGGAGAAAATTCCTTTGTCAGGTCACTTTCTAGCTGCCCTTAAGGTCATTCTGTCCTAACAGTGTGTTTTCTGATGTTGGCACCTGCTCAGTGGGAACTGTGCTAAGCTCACTAATTAATTTCACAGCATCACTGGTGGGTAGCTATGTATAACAAAGCCCAGGCCATGTGCATGCAGACGCTGGGTTCATTGCTGAGAAAAGACTTTGGGGATGACGTTCAGATACAATCGCACAGAGCTGACTTTCTTTCTTTCTTTCTTTCTTTCTTTTTTCTTTTTTTTTTTTTGCTAAAAACAGTTGTCACAGCAAGAGTACATGGTTGATAAACTGCCTGGTTCAGTCAGCAGGGGGATGCAGAATCATAGACACGATGACCCAGATTTTTGGAGGTATTCAGCTAGCCAAATTGTATTAATTTCAGAGGGAGTGAGACACCCTGAAATCTCTAAGCACTTTGCCATTTTCCATGAAAATGAGAGAAATGATGAGAATATTCTCATTCTTCATGCACTTACTCAGCTAACATCTCTATAGTATCCTTCCTGGATCCTTACTCCTAAGACTTACTCATTGTATTCTAACTCTCTGTTGCACCATGTCTTTCACTTGAGTTTATTGCTTTTTTATATCCCTGTGACATCATCCTGTCACGTCCACTGGAACTTTTTCTCAGCCCAGTATCAAAAAGTCCTTTTTCTGACCTTTCTGATGTGGTTCGATGACTTGAATATAGAGAAAATGCCTGACTTATTTTTCTTTTGAATTCTATCAATCTTTCTTTTAGCCTTTTTTGAGGGTTTGTGTCTCTGGCAACACAGCAGAAAACAGGCAAGGAAGTGTTATTATACCCATTTTAGGAAACTGAGGCAGAGAGAGGGAAAGAATGAGAGAGCAACTGTCTACATGAGTCACCCAAAGACAACAGGACATCAAGCTCCAATCTGTAAAGTCACAGGATACCCTAAACCTAACCACCGAGATTTCCTTCTATTCAGCAAATCATGAATGACATGTTTCTAGTACTCACCTATGCTAAGGCAACCTTTGATGTAGTGGTTGAAGATTCCATATCTTGTTTTACCTTTTCGTCGTCTTCTGATTTTTTCACATAGCATTAAATAATTTCACCTATGTGCAATGTTTGAGGTGAAACATAGTGTAGAGAGTTGTACATACGTAGATGTCTTGCATGTTCCTAGCTGATTTCATCAGAATTCTGCTTCAAATATCAAATCAGCCTTTTGCATATGGAGCAACCAAGTATCTGTGAACAAGCTTTGACAGTGGCGTGAGAAAGGAGGACACTATTTACTAAAATCAGAGTAATTCTCTTCTGAGTATAGCTGGACAGATACAAGATGCTAGTGGTAAAACAAGATCAAGGCCAGTGTTAAAGGCTGGCTGAACAAGGAAAGTCCTTGAACCCTGTGAGACTCACAGCACCAAGGAGTCTTTCCATTGAGCCAAGCTGGTGGAGGAAAACTACTGTAAGAAAGCTAGGGGAATATTGCATTTTCTTTTCCATTCATGCTGGCATGTTGCTTAAATGTCATCCTCTCAAATGCATCTGTGAAGTTGAAAGAAAAATTGTTCCTGTGCATTTTTTTGAAGTAGACTGAGCAGAAGGAGAGTAAAATAATTCCAGGTGTAAGCAGTGCTCAAATAAATTGATTTATAGGTTCTTCTTACATTTAAAAATTAGTAATTAGAAGCACAGAGTGCTGCTCGGAGTGATCTTCCCTTGGTAACAGTGTAGGTCTGGAATCACACCCACAGGTTCCTAGTCCCTGGCTTTGTTATCTACTGAGTAAAGGTGATCCTGAGAAACACTAGGACGTACTTGATCCATGGAGGGTTGCATTCTGTCTTCCCGACATCACAAACTGTCTGAAAGTCACTTAAAATTTGTCCCAAGCTCACCCAAAACATGAACTGATCTCATATGAAGCTGTCACCAGGCTCCCTAGAGGGCATCCTGGTCATGTTTCCTATACTTAGCATCTGTGAGGCTACTAAAACTTCACCGTCCTTGCATGCAGAGATCCTGGAGTTTGGATATTACTTATGTTAAAAAGCAATGATACCCATAGAAGATAGTCTGAATTCTTGTTCCCACCTCCCCTTTCTCCTCTCATCTACCTGCAGGTGCTTCTGAAATAGAAATCTTTTGGATGCATCTCATGGGAGTCAGTGGGGGAAATGTTGTCTCCTGTGAGATTCAGGCGCCAGTTCTTTGGGGATGTTCAGATTGTATGTCTAGACGAGATAACATCCTTCTCTGAACCCGGGAGCTAACCCCAGGGGGACCCATTATTCATGTATAAAACACCAAGAGAAAGCTGCATACAGCTTCCTTTTTCTTTCCCTCCTCCCCGTGGGAATTTGCTTGGTTTAACCCTTCCATCCCTATGAGGCAGTGGCTTCCCTGCTCAAAGCCATGACTGTTTATCCTTCCACCCTTCAGGGCTCCGTACTCTGCACCTGCAAAAACAGCACGGCTGGCTGAACAAAGCCAGGTGAGCCTTCAGCATCGGCTTTAATGTGAAGTCCAAACCCAGACAGACCTCCTCCTTTCCCCATGGAGAATAACAGCTCTTGGACTAAATTGCCAGCCCTGCCTGTAGTGCCCAGACAGCACAAAATACCTGGCAGTTTGCTCTAAGAAAGCACCTGGAGTTGCTCCTGAGATAGAGGACTATCCACAGGGCGTAAAAGACTAATAGGGATATGCAAGGTCACAGAAGGAATATGAGACATTTTATTCTGATCTGCTTTCAGTAACATCATGCTCCTACAAAGCCTATGAGCTAGTCTAACTTTGAAAAGGTTAAGGTATGGCTTGCATTCCGGGTTACACTAACTGGGGGTAAAGCGTCTCCCAAGAGTAAGAAATGTGTAAAACTAGTGAATGCCATTCAGACATGAATTTTTCCCATTCTGGACTAAGCAAAGGGCTGCACATACCTCTTTCATGTTTGCCATGGACAGATGCTACTGATTTTACATGAGCTACTCTGTGTAAATTCATCAGCAGATTTTTTTTAGCCTGGTTTCTCAACTTTTTTTTAGTCTCCAGCACTGAATTGTGACACCCATCAGGTTCTTACAAGATCCTTAATATATGGAGGCCAATTTAGTGTCTCTGCTTTCTGGTTCTCCTCAGCATATTGTCCTTTTTGCCTAAGGCTTTAAGTTTGCATTATAATGGTCAGAATAGGAAAACACAAATCAACACAAAACAGTCTCCTTGAAAAGATCTGCTTTGATCTGTATCTTACAAGATGGAAAGAGACATCTGTCCACAAAAACATTTGTCGCAACAGCTCAGTTATTGAAAGAGCCAAGGGAATTTCTTGTCTTTATGAGGTCAGGTTGGCAGAAGAGAGGAGAAATTTGGTCCCTACAGTGACCACTATATCCACAAATGATCTGGATCTTGGATATTACTGATCATGTGTATCTAGTTATGAAATGTACTTGCAGGCAACAGTAGCACAGTACTGCTCCCTGTTATTTCATCCTGGCTCTGAGTTGGAAAAGTCACTTTTAGGCAGGTGGTGTGTTTACACTGTGTGGATCCAGCACCTCCCTCCATTTAGATGGACAACGAAAGGACAAGCAGCAATGGAGGAAAGATAAGAAAATGGGATCCAGAAGACATAAATTATTGAACAAAACAAGACTGTTCCTTTTCTTTTCTTTTCTTTTCTTGTGCATTGAGAACTAAAGGGTTTTCACATCACATCTGATTCATTGCAGTGATAGAGGCCCATGGCTAGATCAGAGTAGTAAAATTTTTGCTAGCAACAATGTAGAAAAATGTTTCTACATTTAGAAAGAAGTGGAAAGTTGCACTCCTATCACATGAGAATAGTGAACTCAGATCCCAGTCCATTAGTAACTAAGCATGGTTTTAAACAACTTCAGTGAGGGATAAACATTTTTAAATCAGTAGGCCTGGATAACTTGCACCCAAGAGTCCTAAAAAGGTTGTCTGAAGCGATCTCTAGCCAACTCATTTTAGTTTTGAATAAATCTTGGCCTACCCAGTAAATTCCAGTAGATCGAGCAGCTAATTTTGTGCCAATATCCAAAAAGGCCAAGTAAGATGACCCAACTTATGGTAAGTCAGTTAGCTTGACACCAGCCTTGGGCAAAATAAAAAACCACAAAACCAGGAGACAAAAAATTGAAAATTAGAGAACAAATCTATTTAATGTCAGTCAACATGGTTTAATAGAAATGGGTCATGTAGAACCAACACAATTTCATTCTCTGATGAGATCACAAGTTTGGTTAGCAAATGTCACTGTGGAAAGATAATGGACCATTGTAAGAACTTTATCTTGCCCAACGTGCTCATTTCAAAAACAAGTCACTGTCTAATTCCAACAAATTACGCAGTAAATGGGAGCTGATTAAACAGCTGTACAACAAAACCTTATGAAACAGGGCATTTTTACAAGTGAAGATTTTCTGGAGAAGTTAGAAGAGCAGATGTGGGAATCAAGTCTTTTCCCAGTGTTATCCAATAGCTTGATCAGATAAACCTGCAAAGAACTAGCAGGAGTGTTCACTGATTTTTTACTTTCATTTTTATTTTTTAAAAAGCATGGAACAGTCCTCCTACACACAAACATTTCTGCATCCATGCAAGAAAGCAATGAAAAAGATGAAAAATAGGTGAAAATCTGAATCTTAGCCTAATTTTAACTTGATTGAACAAAACCAGATATTTTTTGCTCTTGAAAATGAGGTGAGACTTTTATTAAAAAGATAGTGATGTAGTGATCAAGATGCTTGATAAACAGCCTATTCAAGTGAAGTGCATACATGGGAACAAACAAATAATTCTGGAAATACCCTCAAAAAAGAGGACTGTTTTCTGAAAAGTGGTGGCTCTGAAAGGGTCATAATGGGCAAGTAATTGAACATGTGCGAAAATTGTACTCAGAGAGTAGTTATCAATGGTTCACTGACAAAATGGAAGGATATAGGAGTAAAGTTCTACAGGGATTTGTTCCTGCTTCCTGTGCTGTTCAGTATTTTCATTAATGACTGAATGATGGAGTACAGAGATTTGTTATTAAGTTTGCAGATGACACCAGCTGTAAATGCTGGAAGGCAGGAGGACAGTTCAGTATGATTACAACAAATTGGAGAAATGAACTGAAAAAAAATAAGGTGGTCTTCAGTAGGAATGAGTACAAAGGTTCATTCTTTAGGCAGCAATTATCATTCTCCCAAATATGGGGTGGATAATGCTCTCTGGGTAGCAGGAATCTGGGCTTGCAGTGGAGCATAATCTGAACATGAGTCAACAGTGTCATAATATTGCAAAAAAGACAAACAACATGGGGGATGTATAAACACAAGTGTTGCCTGCAAAATATATGCAGTAATCCTTTCCTAAAGCTCAACATTGATAAAGCCTTAGCCGGAAGCTTTTCCAAAGTCCTATGGGTAATTTTGGACCTGTGATGCCAAACAAGATGCAGATCGACTGGAGAAAGTTGAGAGGTGAGTGATAAGGTCGGAGGTCTAGAAAGCGTGACCTGGAGAAAGAGACATCGTTCATCCTAGACTGTAGGTACGTAGAAGGATGCTGCAGAAAGGAAATGGATACTCTGTTTCTCCATGCTCATGACAGACCAAAGTCATGGCTTAAACAACAGGAGAGGATGCCAGATAGGAATGAAGAAAAAAAATTTTCTAATCAGAAGGTACTGAATCACTTGAGTGCGTTGCTTGGGGTGTTGTTCCCCTGGGAGGATTACCAGAGGTTTTTAAGAACAAATTAGAGAAATATCTGTAGGGATAAAACATCTGGGATCGATCCTGAATTAGGGCAGGGAGATGGGCTGGAAAGGGATTTCAAAATCCCTGTAATTTATGAACATTTTAATGAAAGAAACAATGTAATAGATGTTATAATGTACAGAAAGGAGTGCTAATTATAAGTAGAGTCATGACTCTTAATACAGGGATGAGCTTTGTATGCAAATACTGCCACTGCTCTTGCTTTCTTCAGCAGAATGATGTAAAATTATGATGGAGAAAACATTTCATTGAGGCTTAAGGTTTGCAGGGGAAATGTAAGCTATCTGTAAATTTGATTCTCATTTAGGTAATAGTTTCAGTCGAAGGAAGTGGGAATATTTTTGAAATTAATGAAAAAATTTGGTTTGACATCATCAAATAAAAACATTTTTTTAAAAATTGTATTTTATTTACAAGTTGATCTTTTTAAAGACAAAAGTTTAATAGAATATTTAAAAAGTGTTGAATCACCTCAAAACAAAGCCTAATATTTTTCTTCAGTCCAGAATTATTTTTCAGATTTTGTTCTCGAAAAAAGAAAAAAAGAAAAAAAATCTCAGTCCAAAATAATTTTATTTTCCAGCAATATTTTGTTTGGTGATGGAACAGAAGAAGCTTGTTATTCCCTAGTTCTATTTGTCAAGCTTTTTGAGACCTGGGAGAGCCTTAATTGATGTGCATCAGCCCATTTCAACTACTTCTCTCAGGGTAGTCTTGATTAAGACTATTCTCTCTCCTTTGGACTGCAGAATCTTTGTCTCTTGTCTATTAATTTGCAGCAGCCAGGAAGGTAGCTAGTATATTCCTCTACACCTTAATATCACACAGAGGCAGAAAAAACAATGAAAAATTGGCAAGGGTGAAGGCAAGGGTGAAGACAAGGGCCTTGATGGGCCAATAAAAGAGCAGATGAAATGTAGTGGTCTCTGATACCTAGGAAAGCATGGTAGTACTTTCTTTAGATCTCAAGCTGAATGGATCTATGATTTGTCAACATATTCTTTCCCTTCTTTCCTTCTTTTCCATCATGGACATCTTGTGGATGATAACTCCTGTTAAGTGTACTTAATTTGTCTCCTGTTCCTCTAACCCTTCAGCGAGGAGCAAAATTGTCCCCTCTGCCTACAAACAGGATTGTAGCAAGGAGCCTCACCAAGCTGCCTTCCATTTCCTTCTCTGACCAGTGCTATCCATTTACTCCACAGCCTGTTTTTTACACTTAAATCAGTGAGTCTCACAGGGTTTGTGGGTTTTTTTGAGCCCTCTCCTCCCCTATCCCTCTGCTCGCCTGTTTTCACCTCCCCCAGACCCACTTCTCAGTCAAGCATCTCCATGAAGAGATATCAGACCTTTCTTCCCTCAGTAACTAGGCTGCTGTTGTTCAGGCAAGAACCTCCTTTTGAAGTGAGGGTATCAGAATTTGTCCAACAGCTGCAGAGACTCCTGAAGGACAGTTTCGGGTAAGAAAACCTGTGGGGTGTTGCCTCTGTATTTGGGGGCCTATTTTATTTCTGCAGTTGCTCGCTTGTGCCTTTAAACCTGAGCCTTGAAGAGGGCTCCTGCTTGAGGCAACTTCTTTGTAGTTGATTATTTATTTTTGTTTTTTTTGAAGTACAAGGTGTCTGTCTTCTCTCAGGCAACACACGTAAAATCAAGTGTCTGAGTTAGGTCTTGCTTGCACCAGGACTCATTGACACCAGCTGTGAAGCTCTAGGGATATCAAACAAATGTAAACATGCTCAGAACCATGCCCTGTGCATTTCTAGCTATCTTACCAGGATCAATAGAAAAAGGAGTATTTAAAATTTTTTTCTATATCCCCAAGCAAATCCGTAAAGCCTACGTTCCTCCTCCAGTGCTTATTGGACATGGATTCTTTTCTACAAGCAAGGGAAATTAATACAATTATTTGTCTTTGAACCACTCTGCAGTTGTCATTTAATTCTGTGGCCTGTTAATTCAATGACCCCAATTCATTTTAGCTTGTCCCAGCAAGTTATGGAAAGAATATAGTTTTGAAGGCTTCTGACAACAAGCCCACTTTTGAGGTCCAGCCCAGGGAGCTTTCAAGAGCTGTATTTTCTGAGTGATTTCTCCAAGTTCAGGGCACGGAAATAACCTGTTCTGGTGGCCAACAGGGCCTCAACTGCAGATGAAGCTCCTCTCCAAGCATCTGCAAGGACTTGTAATCCCAATAACTCTTGGTTGCCCTTCATCCCCAAGGGAGACTTTACTGCCTCTTGCTGCACCTGAGTGTTTCCACAATGGGAGTTTTGTTTGGACTCCTGATTAAGATGTTGGGCCCTGAAGCTTATATCTCTCCCAGACTGCAACCATGCTAAGACACAAGAATGAACAAATACTTTTGACTGTCTAGAGCAGAAGGATCTGATATCAGATCATCAAGGTTTTTTCCTGCCATCAGTACTGTCGTCTGGAAGACATGTGCCACTCTCAACCACAAGAGAATATGGATGATTTTGGATGATGGCAGGACTTCTTTGTCCACCTGTGCTCCATCACCTTGTTGAATTGTCCAAGGACCTTACAGGCAAGCTGTGACAATGAAGTAAAACTCCACTTGAGTACAGTGGGGCATGAATTGTCTTTCAGAATGGCTTCAAAAGGAAAGAACAAACTCACCCAGACCAGCAAAAGGGTTCCTGAGGATGATTCTGGCACCGGACAGGGTGTATATGTTTCATTATAAAGTCTATGTGAATACAGTAGATAGCACGGAATGTCTCTCCCCGATATAATTTATATCTCCTATGACACTGTATGTTGTTCCATTTCTCTCTGAATTAAAAAAGCAAGTAATTCAACCTACCTGAGAGCAAAAGCAAGGTGCAAGGAATCTCTGTCTTCAAACAGGATGAGTGAGTGCTAATGAAAACCAAGAGTCCAGTGTGAGTGCGTTACAAAGAAAAACTTTGCCTCTGAAAAGGGTTTTATGTTTCCCTGAAGCCAGGAGTAGCTGCATTTGTACTAGCTCCACAGCCTGTCTGATATCGATATGTCTGAGTCGTCTTTGAAAGCCTGGCTCTTTCTTCTGATAGATAAATATAAACCCGGATTATTTTCACCCATCTGCAAGAGAAATCATTATGAAATTAACCAGTGATCAACCAAACCACATGGGCAGCTCAGAAAGGTTTTTAGGCTTTTTCAAATGGCTGGCTGTTCTCTCTCCATCTGGTTGTGTTTAGCTCTGAAATATAATTTTCAGTGCTGATCATTTCTGGGTAGACCATACAATTAAGGTATTTGAAAAACAAACATTTCTAAACCACTGATCGTTGGGGGGATGGCTTAGAAACGACAGCCCATTTTCCAAGAAGAGGGTTGGGAAAGGGAACCTGAAAGCTTAAGATAACATTGAAAAGGAAACAGAAGAAGTCCAGGGAGGGAAAACAAACAAAAGAAGAAAAAAGAAACCCAACAAACAAACCCACCCTCACAAGTATTTTAACTGCTTCTCTAGTACTTTCAGACTAATATTATTTGAATGCTTTAGGGAATCCAGCCTGGTTTCTGTGTATTTCTGGGGATTCATGCTGCCACAGAGGAATGTATTACTGAGAAGTGGAACCTGCAACAGTTTGAAAACAGGAGATATTTGCAGCGATAGGAGGAATTTCAGCTCTGTAACTCTTTTTTGGACTTTATAATATCAAATTTCAAGCAGGAAGGATGGCAGGACTGAAGGCCCAGAAACAAATTTGGACGTGCCTCTCCCTTCTGGTACCCTGCTGATAATTTCTCTTTCCCACCTAAACTCAGCTCACTTTGGCTCACCTCCAACTATCCTCGGGCAGCTGCATTTTTCTTCTTAAACAATTCCAAAACTGTTCGTTGCTGAAGATAAGTGCCTGGTGCATTCTCACCTGAAAGATGATTTTAAGCCAGGAAGTTTGGTAAAGTTCCATTTTGACTATTTTATCAGCTAACCAAGAAGATAGAGATGGTAAAAAATAAAGACTGTATGATTCGGTGGCTGGTGCAGGAACACAAGTGTTCAGGAGTGAGCCAGAAATGAACAGCTTTGAACTCTTGCAGAGTTCAGAAATAGGTGTGAGCGCTGCCGAGACACTGCTATGTAATCCATTTAAATCAAACCAAAATCAGGATCTACATCTTGGGGAAGGCTCAACCCAGGCCTCAGATGAGGAGGTAAAGCCCATCTCTAGCAATAGTACTGCTACTGTAATCAACAGTGTTTTGAAAATAATTAGATAATATAAGGATAGGATATATCTGGATTTCCTCGAAGTCAGTGGCCACCTTTGAGGAGAGAAAAGGTTTTGGATCCTGCGAAGGAAGGTGATGGAGAGGCCAGCAGAGAAGCCTCCAGAATCTGAGATAAGCTTTGGCTAAGCCTTTTAATACTTGGATGCTTAAGCAAAGATAACCTCCAAGCTTTTGGCAGCCCTGCCCACATCTAGCTGAAACACAGAAGGACCAGGTAATTATCTGATGTGGTAAGAGCAATTATGGGAAGTGTGTAAAAGGTAAGGCAAATTCTACCTGACACCAAGGTTTGCTCTCACATCTGGGATTTTCATACCCAATGCCAGTTCCTTCCCTTCCCTTTGGATTTTAATGTTTGCTGAAATGCGTCTACTGTTGGGGTGAGCTTTAGCATGGCTTTGCCTCCTTCCCAGTCAAGCCTCCAAAAAGCTGGAATGTCATGGGCTTATGGAGAATGGGGAGTCAAGTCCTGGCTCCTTCTCCCAGTTTGTTACTAGGATGGGGAGGTTGTAATAATTCTTAATTTCCCATTTTTTGAACTGCTGTTACTCAGAATGTGGTTATAGTCAAATCCACAGAGCTAGACCTCCCCAGACTTTGGAAGACTGCATCCCAGCATGTCAGCTCTTCTAAGCAGTGTGCAGGAGTTGCTGAATCCCTGGAAAGCACCTAGGGAGCTTCCATAAACAACTTTTAAAATGATAATGATAGTTAATGACCTAATTTCCTAGCCAGCCAAAATACCTGCGGAATCAAAGTCCCATATCTGAATTAATCTAAACTCCTGGGAGGTTTTGTTCTGGACTTAATCTTCACAATTACTGCTTTCTGTCTGGCATTTTTTGGGCCAAATCAGGACCTCAGTTTAGATACCCATATAGTCACAGATAATTATTTATTTTCTGTAAAATACCAGAGATAGCAGTATTGTGTAACAGGAAGGGGTCTCAAGAGAAATGCTATTTTACTGCCCTCTAATGAGGCAGATATATCTGCAGAACATATTGTATAGACAGCAGTCAAGCCTCAAAAAGCTTCAGCAAAAAGAAAGTCTATGTCCTCCTAAATTTCTTATTCCCATTACAGCTATGTTCTTCTTAATTTCCAACCCAAATTTTCTTTGCTGTAAATTGGGATTTTTTCCCCCTCATCTTTTCATCGGTTGCTATAGTAAAAGAGTCACTATCAAACACTTTATAACAACTTGCCACATATTGAAAGACAATTTATCATGTCTCTCCACCTTCATTTTTTTTCTTTCTTCTCTAAACTGGCTTGTAGTATGCAGTGATTCCTGAATTTTACCTATAACTTCTGCCTGTTCTAGAAAGGCATATGAGCTGCATTGCCATCAGTTCAGAGTGAGACCTGTCTATGTGGGACTCACTAGGCAAATCTATGCAAACTAAAAAATCAGCATATTCTGCCTGCTCTTGCAAGACAGCCTTTTGTGGTGAGTTCCTCATAACTATCAGTTAATTGTCGTGGATCCTATGTTGCCAGGAATTTGAAGATGTGAAGATTGGATGCTGATACAATTTCCAGATGACAGGGTACTTAGCTATTCCAGAAAAGACTTCAGCACCTCCCTACAGCCACATGCCCACAAGGCTGTGGTATATATCTGTTCTGGTTTAAATGACATTTACAGGGTTTCTGACTTGTGATATCATCTCCCTTTCCTAGTAACACTGGATAGAGTTGGTTGGCTTGATTTAACCTTCCTTTTCTTGGAAATCCTCCTTTGCAAAAGCATCTGTGCAGTTAAAAAGTACCTAAAATGCATGAAATGTTCTCCAATAGCCTGAGACATGGATAGAAAGTCCTAATTCTAACCTAATGGGAGGAAACATGTTTTCCCCTTCCTTGACTTCAGTTTTCTGTGACCATCAGAAAAATAACTGCCCAGCTGTACATGATAGGTCCCCTTTGTGAAGATGGCTTCTGTTTTTGCTGGCCAGTCTTTCTCTCCTATCACTTAGGTACTTTTGGTGAGAAGACAAGGATTTGGGACCAGCTCTGGGCAGTAACCATTGGACTGCTTACACACCATGTACCAGAGAACAGGTCACCCATCTCCAAAATTGTGCAGGTGAGATGTTGCGAATGCGGTGTGAAAGTCCCCACACCTCACTCAATGGGAACACATGCTGTGCAGAAACTTGAGCAGTATCCCATTGTGCATCCTCCCGAGGAGCAGAGCTGCTTCTCATGGACCGTCATCAAATTCTGTCTCTGCACCCAGACAAGCACAGCTTCCCCTTTGTGGAGCTTAAGGGCAGATTAGTCTTGCAGTCTAGTCACTAAAATCTCTGCACAGTTCTATTTTTAGTTATAACCTAATTAAAATGCCATCATCTTCCCCGTGTCTTTAGAAACTCTCACATTTCCTCTGGTCCATGAGAAAACCAGTTTCTCTTACTAGACTGATAAAAGTGCATGATGATATTTTTCATTTCACAGCTACGTAACCTGTTTCCAAATTACAGATGAGGATTGTGTACATTTGCTTAAGAACACATTCATCAGGAGGGGAAGTCACATAAACTACATTCATGCTGTGTTTGTATTCACTTTTGTTTTAAAATCCATCCACATGTGAAATTACATACATTGCACCCAGAAAAACAATAAGGAAACAAAGATGATCTATAGGCTGTTTGTGTTTTATAGTGAATAAAATAGATTCCTATAGCCATGTGGAACTCATGAGCTCAAATATACCACACCATGGATTATACTTTATGCAATTGTATTTACATTTATTTGCTAATGTTAAAAAATACAGAGGGATCCAACTGAATCTCTAAAACAGCAAGACATTAGGAAACAGCCAGCTTGGACAACCAAGTGCAGGACTTGATTAGCTGTCTGCTTTGGTACGTGTGAAATTGATTTTTTTCACTCGCTGCTTTTGTATCTTTCCCCTTTTTTCAATACAACTCAGTTTTCCTGGCCTTGGTCACAGTGAATCTCTAGGAACCCAAACACTCAGCCAGCATACATGCTATTTTATCTGCATTGAGTTAGCAGGTGCCAGAACAAAGTTCAAATGCTTCTTATCTTCAATTTCACAAAAATATACATATATAAACCAGGCGTGCTCTGTAGCCCAATATATTTTCCATTTAGGATGAAAACTTTTAATCTATTTGCTTATACAAATCTTCTGATTCTTTCTAAAAAAAAAATGGTAATTCAATCTCTATTCTTCATGAACTGTATTAATGTAATATTAGTGTTATTAAAATAATTTACTGTTGAGTCAGATTCTGAATTCCTTTCTTAAGCCAAATTCCTATTGGCTTGCATGTGAGTTTTGTCTGAGTGAAGACGTCAGATTTTAGCCCTTGTATAACTCCAACTTTTGTGTACTTCATTGCAAAATATTTTAAAAACTAGTTATATCTAGCTATCAGGTATACCATCATAGGTGAAATGCCATGATGAGCTACAGGTCATTTGAAAGACTGCACAGCAACATTTTGCTGTGAGATATGACAGGGAATAAACAATGTTACACCTTCAGTGAAAGTTTGGGTAAAAAGAATCAAGTTACCATGCTGGAAAAAAATCTCGATGCAGGGTTTAGTAGCATTTCATCTTGACACTAACACTAAATGAGCCCAGCTTTGCAAAATATACCAAAGTTGCTCAGAGCATGCCACTGACAGAGAAATAGAAGGTTCAATTTGAGGCTGGAAATAAGTTCATCACAGGACAGACTTCGGCTTTGCAGCATCCTCTAGAATTGGACTGGGAACTACACTGAAGGAGTATTGGTCACTGCCCTGAATTGGTCAGGCAGTTGGACTCAATTGTTGTAGGTCCCTTCCAACTGAAATAGTTTATTCTTCTCTTCTCTTCTCTTCTCTTCCTCTTCTCTTCTCTTCTCTTCTCTTCTCCTCTGTTCTGCTCTGTTCTATTCTAGAACATGCAAGGGGCTGAGAGAATCCATCCATACACTCTGTACAAGACGGTTTCTTGACACCCAGCTAAACATTCACCTTAGTTTTTCCTCAGTGTTCATCCTCATTGCTGTATGAGTGCAAGACATACCAAACAGGAGAAAGCACAATCCGTTAGCCGATTCAAATAGAGAACATTGGCTAGGGCTGTGGGGTGGGATATAGTTGTTACCCTGATGTGCTGAGAATAGCTTCATATATGCAGCTGTGTGCATCCGGCGCTGAGCACCCACTCTGCAGGTACAAGTCCCAGTTCTAGTCTTCCCTGCACTGCTGGGCAAAAAAGTGGCTTAGTAAGAATGTAAAGAACTAAAAAAAAAAAAAAAAAAGAGGTTTGTGGAAGAGAGAGGTGATGAGGCAGACCCCTGTTACCATTGGCAAAGATTTCAGTGTAGCTTTTAGGGAAATAACGATATTTTGGGTTGTGACTGGCTTGCTGAGCACTTCCCTTGTCATATAATTGCCCATGAAATTGCAGCCCATACGGTTAAAATATTAAACAGGATAACATTACACTTTTTAATCCACAGCTGAGACAAAGCAGAGATCAGGAATAATCCTGCTCAACAGCACTGCGTTTACTGTCTGATGTGGGAGATGTTGATTAGCTTTTAAGTAGAAACACATTTTTTAAAGTTACATAATCTGATGCTCAGATTTCCCCCTCCCCCTTGAAAAGAATTAAACTAAATATTATGAGAAATTAAAAAGTTCTTCAGTCCTTTGGTTTTGGGGGAAAGGGGGTGCACCTGCAGCTGGGGATTTCCTTTCCCTTGCTCCCAAACC
>NW_009221320.1:42497-59926 GCF_000690835.1 Fulmarus glacialis | reverse complement strand
CGTGTATAGGATCGCACATTCAAGTCTTCATAACCTGACTCAGCTGTTACTCAGTACTTCCTCTGGCAAAACCAATGGAAATTTGCCCAAAGAAAGACTAGGGATGGAGTGAAAATGGCAGGAGATATGAGGAACTGAGACATAGAAACTGGAAGGAGAAAGGATCTCTTACCTTCTTCATGACCCATGATGACCCGTCCCAGCAGCTTTGCTCCTTGGGACACCCCCTTCTGGGCACTGGATAACTTCCTGCAGTTTTTCTTATCTTGATCTGGCCTCTCTTCCATAGAGCTGCTTTTGGATATAATCCTTGGACCCACACTAAATCAATTTTTTTGCCTGTTGCTCTTCATGCAGGTACCAAAAGGCAGGGTATGAACCCTTCTATAAGGGGTTTCTGGTTCTGCCTGCTACCTGCTGTCCTGTATGTAGATTGTGTTGGGAAGTGGTCGTGGGTACTGGCAGGAGAAATGATTTGAGAGAACAATGTTCCCCATTCTTGGTCATATTTCTGCTTGGAGCACAATGAGTAAGGTCCTGGGGCAAAACGTTCCAGCTGTGGTCCTTAACGTAACATACAGAAATCAACAGAGTAAATCTATGCTAAAAATACATTTTAGAAATGTTCTTAATTTGGCATAGCTAGCCTAAGTTAGTCAACATCGTTTAGAGCACTAGTGGAGCCAAAACAATTCAGAATGGTTTGGGTTAGGCCAGTAAGGATCCTAAAGTTGAATTTGAACCTCTGTTATAAGTCATCTCAAGTTAAGAATACTGCTTATTTTCCATTTTCTTCCTCTCTCCATTTTTTTTTTCTTTGAAGTGTAGACATCCCTGCCAACAGGCACCCAAATAAAATTGGAGGGATTTTTCAGAAGTGCTGAGCACAAACAAATGTAATCAAAATCAGAAAAAGCTGTGGGTGTTCAGAAATTTTAGGTGCCCAAACAGGGATTTGGCTTCAGAGAGTTAGACGCCCTTGTTTGAGAACTTTTGGCTCAAAAATATACTACCCAACCCATTGTACGAGTGTAATGTTCAGCGAAATGTGAAATGTCAAGCTCTGTTTAAACCTCTGGGAAACTAATAAAGTCCATGTACACTTCTGCAGCGTTCACCTGGGAAACTGGCCCTTTTTCATTTCTTGCAATTACTTAGGAAACAAGACTCAGTGCAAGAATCATAATGCTGCTTTTTTGTCCATTTTTTTTTCTTTCTCTTTCTGTCTCTTTTTTAAAAATTCTTTTTTTCCTTTTAACATATATATCTGTTTATTTCTTTTCCTTATTTTCATAATTCTGGAATTTCAAGCACATAAAAGATGCCAAAGTAATAGTCCTGAAAGCAATTTTCCAGGTTGAACTTGGAGGTGAAAGATTACATCACTCACCAAGCCTGGGCTCTGGGGCCAGCTCAATCAACATTACGAAGAGTCTTCTGAGGAGCTGCACCAGCCTTTCTTGCAAAAGTGCTTTGTGTAGCAGGCACAACTGGCTGCTACAAGCTAGATGAATATCAGCATAAACCAGAAGACAAAAAAATGACCCTCATCTTACAGTGACTTTAGACATTCAACTCCTTACGGTGAGGCAACCTCAAGCCCATGGTGATCTAAACGAGAGTTGGTCCTTTTCAGCGCAGGGAGACATACTGTGCAGAACAGAGGTTTTTTGCTCCCAGGTGCAAGGCCTCAGTACCAGAGGATCAAGGGCAAGAGGTTGTGATCTTGTCGGGTTGTGGGTGGGTTTTGCTTGTGCCAAGAAGACAAGTAGACTGAAAACGGGGGGGAAGAGAGGATAGAAAGAAAAGCTGAATTTCAGGCTCTGTCAAAACATCCAAGCAGCTGGAAACAGGGTTTGGCTAAAAGAAAAAGGACAAACATCAATCAATACAGATGTTATTTCCAAGCTTCCGAGAGGGTATTGCAATCCAGATTTCTGGCCCAGGAGTCAGACCCTTGCCCAGTAGCAGCTGTGTTTTATGTACCCGATCCCCCCTTAACATTTTCCATTTTAGCCAAGTCTCTCCATACTTCCGCTCTCGCTCTCTGAAATTCAGATGAAACAGCTGCAGGCCGCACCATGCCAGGCAACTCCTTCTTTAATTTTTCTCTCTCACAGCAATAATAAAAAAATTAAGCTGGTTGACGCTGCATGAATGAGAAGGTTAATCAAAACCAGACCCTGCTGGTGGCCCAGTTCCAGTTCAGCTCAGATGGGTGGCAGCGGGAGAGCCGGCTCCATGCAAACTTTTGAATTAAGATGCAGATGGTTGGACAGGGCCTGGGATGTATGGGACTGTGTTGAGAGGTCCCTTGTATTACAGGCTTTACCAAGGATGGGGTCTATTCTTGTTGGTGCTCAGCCCTCTGCTCAGGACATCTGGCTCCTCTCCTTTCCTTCCTAACTTCCAGCCTGAGGTGATTGCTCATTGGAAAACCACTCACTGCTTGTCACAGTTAAGTATGAACAAACATTCACAGAAAAGGCCATCATGGGCCACAGGGAACATATGCATCTTTTTATTTTCCATTAGTATTAATTACATTTTAAAAAGTCAGCTCTTTCATTACCCTCTTTGGTTGGAACCAACAGAGGCAAGTCCAGTTCTGGGAAGCACAGTTATTCTTCCTAGTCTGAGCACAGACAGATGCATGTGTTCAGAGAAGAAAGTCCCAAGCCTATGACCCCTATGACCAAACATCTCCAGGCTGGACTAATGAGCTCCGAATTAAATTCCTTTTGCTTACAGAAACTCACTGGAAGAAACCATTAAGAATTTGGTTTTGAGAAGTGAAAGGCACTTACATACCCAAGTGAACTCAACAAAAACTGCAGACACTTAAAGCACACAACTCTCAGAGCCGTAGGCCAGAGTTCAGCCCATTAAACATTAGGCATCAAACTGAAATGTTTGAATCAGGTGTGTAAAAGCTGAAGGCTTCCTTTGTGAAAGATACTGGCACAAAAGAGTTCAGAGCTTTAATTTTCTAAATTGCTCTTCAATTTAGATATTGGTGGAATCTGCTGCTTCTTAGCACTGCAGTCAGGAGAGTGATGTCCAAGGTCTTGAGGTCTCAGTTCTTCAACCTGTACCTGCTCTAAATTCCTCTTTCCTACTCTTCAACTGGAAACGGCTATAAAAGGCAAAGGCTGCATTCTGTTATGTCACTGTATGGAGCCTAACACAGTAGTAATTAATGCTAAAAATTATAAGTAATTAAAGCAGGAGAGAGTGGGGCATTCTTTCCTTTTTCTCTGAGGTCTTGCATGATGTGAACGGGTTAAAAGAGTTTTAAAAGAATGTGCAATTTACACATTTCACTGCTGAATATGAAGGAGGAGAGCTGAAACAACGAGAGAGAGACATTCCAAAGGTTGATAATACAAGAAAAATCTACCAGCTTGGCTTTCAACCCCGAGTGGTCTCCACTTGGGTAAAATAAACAAAACAAAATGAAACCAAACCAAACTAATGTATTCATCTGGAATTTATTGAGGGTCACTCGCTAAGAAAGGAGTGCAAGGAAAGTGGACCCAATCATATACATATGATCTGGAAGAAGTAAGGTGTCCTCCTGCAGAACCATTGAAGAACTGCTCTGTAGGCTGTCCATGAATCCATGAGTTTTTACAGATCCTTCTGGAATCGGCAGACATCTTAATAATACAAGGATAATTCTCACCTTTAACGGTTTGGCCAGATGTTCCAGCAAGAAAACACAAATAATGGAATTTTGTGTAGAGTATCCCAGCAGCCTTCACTCAACATATGTGCCCAGCAGCAGACTTATCTGCTCAGTCAGGACCTTGGCAGCTGTTTTTGCTAGCTCAAGTCTCCTGTAAAGAAGAGGCCTTGAACAGTATTAATGTTTTCTGTACTTACCCTCTGGCAGCCCCTAGATCCATCATTAAATTGGTGCATTTCCCAGCTCCTCTGGCCAGGCTCTTTGGCAACAACAAAATCCCCCAACCTAGTTATTCGTAATTCTCGTCCCTGGTAAACTGGCAAAAACATAGCCCTGCTGTCCTGAAGATGTCTTCAGACCTTTGAGAAGCATTTGTGAAGCCCTTTACCCATCTAGTGCCTTCCTTCCTGTTGTGCCAGGAGGAAAGGGAATTCCAGCATATTTTGTGCAATTCAGTCTCTCTGAAGAGTTGTCTACATGCCACCATCTACTGAGGCAAGGGATATTTCATGTGGTTTTGGCAAGGCACTGGCAGTGGAAACCTCCATGATACCTACTGCTACCCAGTGGATGTGCTTGTTTTCCATTTGGAAACATTTTGTTGAGTAAAATCCTGGCTAGGAAAGCTCCCTGGCCATCCCATTTATATTATTTTTCAGAGCAGAAGGAAATGTTATGTTTCTGCAGCATGGCACAATTGCAGAACCTGCCTCTGCCCATTTCCTCATTAATTCCCTTAGCAACCAGGCAGATCAGAACATTTCCATACTGAATCCCTCTAAAAAGGATTTATCTAAGTGGATATCCTTTTCCCAAGAGACCTCACCTCCAGGTTACTCGCAAGTTACTTGGTGATAGCTGGGTGACAGGCTCAGCTTCCTCCTTTGTGAGGATGTTTTCTCTGTCCTTCAGGACTCCAGCTACAGTATAGGAGTAAACAGGACTTTGTGGAGGAACTCTGAAAGGAGGTCCGTAGAGATTGACGCAGATACTAAGAGAGAGGAAATGCACATATGTAATATATGTCACAATTGGTAGCATTAAAGATTGCCTAGAGAAAGAACCATTAACAAACCCTTGCTTGTCGTTCTGAATTTTCTCCTTTGGAGAGACCAGTTTGCATGTTTGGACATTGACATTTAAAGTCTATATGTAGGTGCCTACAAGTGTTCATGCCTACATGCATTTAAGGTATCCCTACTGATGAGATTTACATTTACTAGATCAAAGATCAGAAGTAAACACATGTAATTCAGGCAAAAAGTATCAGTGCTCTGACACTGACTTCCCAGTCCAGGACAGTTTGCTGCTTGTCAGCTGCTTGGTGTCTTTGTGGGATGTTTCTAAATGACAAATATTCCCTAAAAGCAGAACTACTTCTTGAACTCTACCAAAGTAAAAGCTAATCACATTGATTCTCCACCTATAGTGTATCTGTTCTTGTTGAATGAATTGGGTATAAAAGGGGAGTGTGACAGGAACATAACTTTTAAGTTCATTTCAAATTTGGAAATCAAAACAAAAAGAAAATCCCACAGCTTCATACCAGTTTAATGCAGAAACAACAGTTTTGATTTTCTTTTTTTCTCTCTCTCTTTTTTTCTCTTCATAAATTGTAGATTTTTAGACAGTTTGAAATTTCTGTTTTGAAAGAAATGGAAACATTTTCCCTCCATTTTGGCCTTCAGAAGTTCTAAAAGTTAATTTCAGACTGGAAATGTAGACACTAGACTGTTAAAATTTCCCAGAAAAATGCTAGTTGAGAGAAAGAAAGACAATTAAATGTCAGTCTTGATGCAGACCTGCCTTTTTTTTTTCCACAGAAAGAAGCTCCTTAAAAACAATTTCTCCCTTCTTCTCCCCTAAATCCTGTACAGTCCCAGTTTCAGAGGAATATGTCATGCTCTGCTCCCTTTTTCAGCCACAGGAACTGGTGGGGCATCCCCTTTTACAAAACTGCTTTCAGTGAGTGTCACCTTGAGCTGTTTGACCACTGAACGGATAAGGAAGCTTGTGATGGATAGTGAGTTTTGTGTTAGTGCAATGAAGTAGAAGGACTTGTGTGCTCTATCTTGTATGCAGCACAAATGCTGTGCAAATGCTTAAGCTTAATTAAAAAGCAAATCATACAAACAAGGGAAATAGCAAAAATCCAAAACAATAACCACTAGCAATGTTGCCTCACACACAATATATTTCCCCTGCAAGTTACCTAGCACCCACCAGGTTCAGTGAAGCTATCTGTTTTTACTAGCTCTGATTTGGTGGAATTTCAAGTATTTCACATGAGACATCTGTTCTGTAAAAGTTTTTTGCAAAAAAACCTGTTTCCCAGAATGACAAAGCCATGGACAGAAGTTTCTGAAATCGTCTGTCTGGCTAAGTTCCTGCTGGAATCATTAATGTAATGCTACTGGAATTTCCAAACAATGAATTAATGAATTGTGCCGTACAGTTAATTAACTAACGTGTGAGAGCTTTGGAAAAGTACATGCTGTATATATACATATTTATACATACACATATATACATGTATATAAACACATATATATCTGTATCTCTCTGTATATCTAAGTAAACAGCAGACTGTACTCCAGGGAAGTTCAGGGCTGAAGATGCTGTTTATGCATCAGTGGCTTTGAAAACTCAACCACAGAATACTAGGGAGAGCGGTAAATCATGACAGGGAAACCTGGAGCTGAGGGTGAGTTATCACTGGTGTGTGATACGTTTTGTGAGTCAGAAGTGAGTTGCTTCAGCAGAACTGGCTTTAGGAAGAAGTGCTCAGCACTCCGTTAGGCCTGTCCCTAACAAATCTTAACGGTCTCTCATTTTCACGAGTGTCACTCAATAATGTTTTCCAATAATGGTGACGTCCCAAGGCCAAATAATGAAAGGATGTCACCCTATGAAAAGACTGGAACAGAAGCTGAAATATGGTAGCAACTTCATTCTTGGTATATATCCGGGAAAAGGCTGAATGCATTCCAACTCAGAGCCACTCACCTTTGTCTTCAGTACATAGTCATTTAGCATTTTGTCTTAAGTCTTCTTGAAACACTCCTTTCTAAGCCTCCTAATTTATTCCAACACATGCCATTCAGCTTCCTGTCAGTTAACGTGTAATAATACCTTCTCCTATCAGTACAAATACCAGTGCAAATATTAGTACAAACACTGCCTTTCTATGCCACTTGTAGTTGCTTTTTCCACTAAATAAAATCATCAGTCTTAGCATTTTTATTCTCCCTTCACAGATGGGACAGCTGAGAAACAAAGAGATTTGTGTTTGGTTCAAAGCCACAAAATGAATCAACTGCCCAGAGACATTCTTAGTGCGTTTCTATGGTGCATATTGGGTCCTCTTCCCCTTTGCCCCTCGATCACTGGAATATTTGAGAGAGAGTCTGAACCTGAGACTCGTGTTTTCCCATGTTTTGCTTTCACAGGATGTAGAAGCAGGCTGCATGCCTTCCACCAGTGCAATCCAAGCACAAAGGTTTGGAGGCTACCTCCATATTTTCCACAGGGGCCTCTGTCCTGAGCAGCTGGCTGAGATGTGGCATGTTCTTCATCTGTGCTTTGTGTGAGCAGATCACCATTAGCATTATTTCTGGTAGCCCTTTGCCTACGTATCCCCTTCTGCCTCGCTCCAGGTAATATCAGATTCCCTTAGGAAGGAGCCAAGAAAACTTTCCTGCCTGTTTTTTGTTTTGTAATGTTGCGGGGAGGTAGAGGACATCATGCATAGATAGAAGTATGATGGGAACCAATGTAAGGGCTAACGTAAGCCCAGGCTCTCTCACCATCATACTTCAGAACATAACTTAAATATGTTTCTGGGCTGAGTTTTCTGTCCAGGCAGGACACAGAAAGTGCCACAAGGAGGTGGCTGTAGGTGAGGGGAAGTCCAGGATAATTTTGCTCTCTGAAGGAGTAACAGAGCTCCAAGCGATTTTGGGACAGCTAACTGGCAAGCCGGCATTATCATGGCTTTTAGCTACAGGCACCAGGGAGATTGGTCAAAGCAGGTGGCGGTTGGGAGACACGGGTGTTATGACATGATGTGATGATACTTCTGCCACGATTTCAGGCCCTCAGGCATGGAAGGAGTGCAGCCTTGGACCTCCAGCATCAGAAGAGGTCTGCCTGCAGAAAATCACTGCAAAGAATCATGTCAGGACAGGGATCGAGCCTGAATATTCCACTTTCTCCAGAAGAAAAACAAAGCAGAGGCCAGCACAGACAGGTGTGTGAGCCCTGCTGAAATATGAAGTGCACTCCAGGGACAGAGTGCAATCAAAAGAGGGACTTGCCTTGCTTTAGACCTGGACTCTGCATCATGTCTGTCTCCTGCTACCGATTCAGAAAGCTCCATCCTGCCTGTGATCTGTTTAGTCCCCAATGTATGTTTTAGAACCAGTAGTAATAGATTTTCAAAATAGGATTAAAATAGGGCTAAGCAGTATTGGCCCCATAGCAGAGAGCTGTGGTCAGATTTAGTGGGAGGGAGGGGAAGCCTAGAGATTGGAAAGGATTAGGGTTGCACCAGCATATCTGGTCATCATCTCACTGTTCTGCTTTGATGTGGTTCTCTAGAGAAGACTGCAAGAACAGGTTTTGCAGCTCTTGCTAGACATGAACTTCTGAACAAGGAGGCAAAATGTGGAGGAAGGACTAGGAAGAAAACAACTTTCAGTCTCTTAGAGCTCTTTAATGCATCTGGCTCCTATTTAGTTTTGTAAATGTCTGGGTGCTACAGCAATGGGCACATTCTTCTGGAGATGGATCTTGCATGACATAGCTTAGCAAAGGTGAGGCTTGAAATGCTCATCACTGGTGCCAGCCCCACAGATGGAGCTGGCGATGTGCCTCACCTGGAGTGTTAGTATTATTTTTATGGCACTGTGTTGTATTACATGCAGATCTACGTGTCTACATAAGAAGTGCATGTATGGGGGGGTGCTTGCATGTATGTAAAAGAAACAATCTCTAGGGGTATGTCTAGCTGGATTTTTTGTAATCTGTACATTGTAAACTGAAGCTGGACACTCATCTGCAACAGAGGCTGATGGAGAGCATCCTCTGGAGCATACATTACAAAAAAAAACCTAAGCAGGCTGTCTGCAGGCTCTGTACAAGGCAGCTGAGCAGCCAGGAGCGAGACAGAGCATGCCATGCTCAGTCACTCATTAACAATGCGGCAGGCACAAGCCCAGGGTGGACCAACCTATTCAAAGGTTTGGGCTAATTTCAGGACACCTACGTAGGCTGGTGGAGTCAGCAGGATGGGGCAAGGTGCCCAAGGCTGCCTGCTCAGGAGCAGCAGACCTCCCTGTGGAAAGGAAGCATTTCTTTGCCCAACTGACCTACCACAGGGATGACGGGATGTGCTGCAGAGGGGCTGATTCACTGCAGCAGGAGGTGGGAGAGACAGCACCTCTTTGCATCCCCACTGGTGCTAATCCCCTGCTCCACAACCCTGCAGAAAGATTGCAGCTGTTGTGGACAGGACTGTCTGCTCCCTCTCTTGGTGTGGTCAGGGCCCTCCCTGAAACACAGTCTCATACCTCCTCTGCAGGATGAGCACCTGGGGAAGTACCTGGAGTCAGGTCATGACTAGCTGGGCCATGCTGACCACAGGCCAGGAGTTACCGTCTAACTAGATCAGGAGGTGGATGCAGATTTCCTTCACCTTTTTAGAGAAAGGGAGCACAGCCATAGATTTTCAAAGGTGTTTAGACACCTAAGTCCTAGAATTGGGACCAGCAGCACTTACCTAGGGACCCTGGAGCAGAAAACAAGTTTGAATCAGTTTGCAAGCTCTACCCTACATCCACCTCATCCTATAGGTGCTGCATGAACCTCAGTGTTCCCAGTTTTCCAAGTACCTGTTAAAGGCAACAGCTGTTCTCAGCGCTGGGAGCATCCCTTTTTAATTCCCTTGCTACATCTGTTAACTTGTTTGCCCCCTGTGAGAAGGAAAATGAATCACGGATGTCTTTTGTTTGCTAAATGTTAACAGCTCTGTGGAAAAACCCTCATAAAATATTCATCCTATCCTGCTCTTCTAAATTAGACAGTTACAGTTCTAACAAGCCCCAGAGAAGAGTTCTTCATTCTCGCAGTCAAAGGTACAGTCAAACATTTCTGAACACTTTTCTGTACTCTGCATCACCCCCAGCCAAAGTTTCTGCTCCCCCAAGCTCTGTGCTTCTTTTATTCTTGCGTATCTTTGTGTATATGGCACTACAATAGGAGAAGAAAAGGTTTCCAAATGCATTCATCCACGTTCCTGCTTTAATGGTGAAGAAAAGGAATATATATATTTGCTATTGTGAATGCAGGAACGACTCGGGGGCGTGGGGTGCAGGTGTCAGCAAGTGAATGCTTCCCACCTGGGGAAAGGAGAGGGAGGGGTCTAAGATGTTTTCAAACCAGAAAGTAATTGCAAGACCTTGCAGGACATTATGCCATCCATTGCTTTCTTGAGTGAAGGGAAATGTTTTTACTCCTGGGAATGCTCACCCTCCCTCTTGGTTGTGTCAGCAAGGCAGAACAGAGATGCCTCCACAGTCCCTGTCTCCCCATGTGTTTTCCTCCATGCTTTCCCATCCCAACCAGGTGCATGCTTCCATGAGGAGGAGGATGGGCACAGCTGAATGGGACCAGGTCTCTCTGCGACCTGCCTCCTGCTAGCCTTTCCTTGTGGCTCCACCATGCCTTGCTCCTGAGCTGATTTCTGATGACTCACAACAGGAGAGAAACAATCCTCAGACACTCTTTGTTGCTTGAAAGCACCAGGGCGTGAAAGAAAAAGGGAGGGGGAGAGATTTGGTCTGGAGGAGAGAGAAGAGGGTTTTGATGCCAGCTCCCTTTCCAAATAATCATTATGGGTAATGATTTGCAGATCTTCAATGTGGTCTGTGTTACTTCAGGCTGATTTGTTCCATACAGTGAACTGAGTGAGCCTGTGAGACTCAAGGCATGTGCCTCACTGTGTTCCAGGCTCTTCCTGGAGTCTGAAGCAAGAAGTTGCTCTGACCAAGCTGGTGATGACCTCCCAGCTGTGTTGTGGGGTCCTGCAAATCAAAAGGTTTCCTGGTGAGTAGGAGTAAAATACCATGCATGGGGTCCTGTTCATAGCGTGGGGAGATATTCTCCTCTCCTGTGGTGCTTGTTACCGCTGGTCAGAGACAAAGTTGCCTTTCCCAACCCTGGGCAGGCTGCCATGCATCCCTCAGCCCCTCCACAGTCACAGACAGGGAAGAAGAGAAAAGTTCAGCCTGGTTTGTACAGGAGGAGAGGTCTCAGAGGGGTGGCACTGGTTTTCCCAGGCATTATCATTTGCTGGCTACAACCAACAGTGGCCAAGCAGCTGCTGGTGAGCAGCTAGCATGCAGAAACACCTCCCGGTGCTTTCGTCCTTCCCCACAAAGAGAACATAATTGTCAAGGGAAAACTGCTGGCTGGCAAGGGCTGTCAGCTTCTGAGGGTTGAGGGGGCAGCGAGGAAAAGATGGTGCCTCTTTCCAAAGATGAAGGTAATTCACTCGGGGAACTTCCTACTCCAGAGTAATTAGCAAAGTAGATAAGTCTGTGGGCGGAAGCTGTTGGAAAGGATGGTGTTACCTCCTGGGGCAGGAGCAAGCAGTTGGGTCTCTGCTCCAAACCACTGGCAAGTGTCACGGGCCACTGGGAGAGCCACGGAGGCAGAGGAGGGTTTGCAGAAACAACAGGAAAGTTTAGGGAGTCAGTCTTGGGGAACAGCTTGTTTCTGAGACTCTGAGGCAAACTTCTTGGTTCGTAATTAGGTAAAAGTCAGTCGATATCCTCCGTCATTTTTGCTGGCAGGATTTGATCTAATTTGGGAAAACACACAAGCTGATGGGAGGGATGGAGTAAGCTGTGTTTCAAAGAGAAGAAAACAAGGCTCTCCTCTTCCGTCTGAGCCAGTCGTTCCGGTGTGTGCCTTCCGTCAGCAAGTGACTTTCCTGACTGGCTGTAGGGCTGCACTGAAATTAGCCAACAATCCCACTGAACTTTGCAGGAGTGAGTTGGGCTTTCAGACATGCCAGAGCTTGAGAAACATAGCATGTATTAAAAAAGAATACCCTTAAATCCTCTAGGAAAAAAAGTGGTTTCACAGGGCATAAAGTGCTCTTGTTTCCCTAGCACATATTCTATATGTGGAAAGCAAAAAAATAAAATAAAATTACAGCTAATAAATTTTTTAAGTGCAGAAAGGTTTCTTTTTTACATATAGCGGTGCCCAGTAGCACCACTAAAGTTAAAGGTCTGTCAACATTTTCATTACTAAACCCCCAATTTTCATGAGTTTATTACTCAGCCATAAAAGCCTGCTTCTCAGTTCAACTTGCCATATGAGTCCTCAGCTCCTTCCCCCCTTCAGTCTGAAGCCTGGGGAGTACACACAGATGTGATTCAAACCTTTACTCCACCCCGATTTTGCACCACCAGATCACCATTAGAAAGACCCCTTATTCGTGTCTCAAAGAAATAGAAAAAGGGGAGATATGAGTCTTTATGTTTGTACCACAGAGGAACAGCATTAGAATTAGATCCTTTTTAACAATACAGTGAAATTGGTTTGGCTGTATTTAGAGCTGCAGGAATGTAAAATGGAACAGGAGGCCGATTTCCAGGGTAATGTTTCCTATGAAGCAGTCTGGCTTCATGTAGGAGTTGTGGGAGAGAGAGGGGGAAAGAGAATCAGTCTGACATTTTGGACTCGAATGCTCTATTATCTCTCCTGCTTGGGGGTGCTTTGAGCTTCCCTTGCTCCTTAAAGGTAAAGGTTACTAAGGGACAGGACTGATATTAAAAGAACCTTGAGAACCTTGAGAGGCTTCTGAAAAAAACCAAACCAAACCCCACCCAAAAGTTGTTCGGTTCTCCTAGTCCAGTGGTCATGTGTATATGAAGACAAGGTTCTTCTTCCAGCTGTCTCAAAGGATGAGGAGGGCAAAGAGTGAAAATGGGAAATAAAAGCAATATCAGATTTTTAGTCAAAACTATCAGTTTGAATAGGAATAGGAGCTAGTTTCCCTGCATCCCAGCCCAGAGTTCCAGCCACCAGAGAGTGTTGCTTTGTGATTAGAAGTCTCCTTCGGACTTTTAAAAGACACCTCACTGCTTGCTGTCTACACCTAAGAGAGAGCAAGAGTCAAGACACCAGTGCATCCAGGGCACCTTGATCTTGCAATTTCTTATGTATCCACCTTAGTGGGCTTGATTCAGGATTGCTGAACTTCCTATTCCTGCTTTCCTCTAAACAAGTTCACCTTTGAAACGCTTTATGCAGCCACTTGATCTGACCTGTTGGAGGAAATTTGGCATCTAACCAGGTATTAAGAAAATGTCTTGTCCTACTCGGGATATGCAGCCATGAAAGACTCTTTGTGCTAGGAGCCATGGTAGCTTATTTGCACAAAAATCAATTATCTTTTCTCTAGGATACTCACTGAAAGAATCAAAAGTATTAGTTCAGCTCCTACTTCTTATGAAGCATCTTGGATCCACATGTCCTAGGAGATGCTCCATATCATTAGATTTTAACTCAGTCTGCTATGAGTTTGTTAAGGTCTCCAGCTAAGGGCGGGGCTGCCCTATGACCCCAAAGTGTTTCTTAGATATGTCCTACATGGTTGTAGGGCAATCAGATATCCGGATGATCCAGATATGCCTCAGAATTCATATTCAGATGGTTCAGCTTTATAGGAAAGAATTCAGCATCATGGGAACAGATTTGTCAAGCCAATAACCACTAGTCTGAACCCCAATGAATACCAAAGATGTCTAGGAACCATAGATTGGCTTCCATGTGAAGGACTGAGAAAGGCATTCCCTGGGACAGCCGAGGTCCTGGTTCAGGCATGTCTCTATTTCTAGGAAACATATATTCAGGTTCCTTTAAGTGTCAGGAACCTGGGTATTTGCTCTCACCATGGATTTAGTCAGGGGAAAATTCTTCTGTAGGCATCTGGCCACATAGGATTATGGCTTGGAGATCTTTTTGAAATCTAACCAGATTAGAGAAAACCCTGTGTGGGACTGGGCTTTGGAGGGGCAAGTACCTTGTGTTGCTTTAGGGTTAAATGTATGGGTAGGATTTCTTGGTGATCCTTTGTACCATTTACCTCTGCCAGGCTTACCCGCTCCTTTCTGCTCCCTTTCTTTGGCAACGTGCTGCAGACACACAAAAAGGTGGCTATTCATGGCCTGGCAGGTGGAAGATTAATCCTGACAGAGGAAGAATTTCTTGATGAAGTGACTTCAAAGGCAAAATACCATGGAGGGGGAGGGGGAAGCAAGCAACACTTGTGTGAAGGAAGAAGAGGGAGGCTGTGCCAGTTGGCATCAAACACTAGAAGAATAACCTTCGTCCTCAGGGCTGACACTGGCGGCTCAGCTTAGCGCATTGGCAGCTCTGCTTGTATTGCAGTTTCAGGTTCCCCCAGCTCCTGGCTGATTCGCATCCAGGGGCACAAAGGGCACCTGGCCCATGTCCAGTGCCTACACCAGGTAGAGCAAAGAAAGCTTTGAAAGAAACAATAGAGGTATGTAACAAATCCCTCCTGGGAAAACTGAGCTCTTTATCCCTCCTTCCTGCTCAGCCTGTTGTAGTAGAGCTGACTAAATCGCCGATGGCCTTGAGGCCTTTGTGAAAAGTTTCTCTCCCCCACCACAGGCTGTAGTGGCCAGCGGATTTTTAAATTATTATTATTATTATTTAAATTCTGTCAGATGGTCTTCTTCAGGCACATGAATGACCTGATCCACCTGCCTTGGTGAGCACCATGGGAGAGGTCTGACTGACTGCTGTCTTCCTTTCTGGATTGCCTTCCAGTGGAAATTTCTCTCAGGAGGTGGATGTCTCAAGGAGATTATGGCAGCATTTGAAACGGGGGGAAATACGGAAATACCAGAAACAAATCCCTGCTAGCAGGGGCCAGTATCTCACCTAAAAGCAGAGTTTCTACAAGGCATCCACACAATCAAAATGAGCAGCCTGCGGGACTGGAACAGGAATTAGCCATGAGCCTTTGCAACTTTTCCACCAAAGCACTCTTATTCTCTTTCAAACCACATTGTTCCATGTCTCGGGTGTCCTGGACATGGATGAAGATAGGCAGATATGCGGTCCTGTGGAGGTAGCTGCATTTCATCCTGAAACATATTATCTGTAAGGATCATACAGCTATCTTCAGTGTGGGAAGCAGCAGCTCTTGTACAGCAAAGATAAATGCTCGTTGTACTCCAGAGCAGGAAGTGAAGCAGAATGTTGTATCAAGATCAAACTATGTGGGAAATTGAAGGAGACAGAAGTTACCACATTAGCAAACTAGCCAGGGCTTTGAAGCACATCTTCAGCCCTTCTGAAAAGTGTGCTTTAGTTTCCTAATATATTTTAAAGTGTGCTACACAAACACCAAGATAGTTCAGAAACCTCAGCATAGCTCTTCTCAGAGTCTTTCATTCAAGAGTTAAGCAGGCTCATCCTGGCTTAATCTACAAGGTTGTTAGACATACACAAGCCAAAGTCGGTTAAGGCTCATCAGCCAAAGAAGTCTTTGTCTCAGGTGACTTGTTAACATCACTTCACCTGACCTTTTTTCCCTCCTCCTGTTGAAAGAAAGTGACTGACTGGTTTAGACAGTAGAAAGCCAAACAACAGACTTTGAAATAATACAGCCTCACAAATCTGCCGTGTAGGTTTTCTAACTTACCAAACCCAGTATTTGGAATTGTCTCAGAAGGTGGGTTCCAGAGATGGCAAATTTCTCTGAGCTGGACTGAACTTGGGGAAAGATCAAGGAAAATCAACTTCAAAGATTTTTAATGCAAACCAGCAAGGATTGTGTATGCAGCCATGGAGAGCCCTTTCATCAACTTCTTCTACCACCAAGCCAGGAACAACTTCATTTGGCCTTGTGGATTATGAAGATGTTTAACCAGATTGATCTTTTGGTTAAAGCCAATGGAGCAATGCCAAGCGTGTTGTGTCTGATAACGCCCATGGCCATATAAATGGCTAAGAAAGCTCTGGTGGCTCTGAGCAAGACAATTATTCTGGGACAATGAAATACGAGTTCTACATCTGCCCCCTGGTTTTTATAGCTGGTTTTAATACTCTATCCAACTGCAAAGGGAAAGATAAAGTATGAGGTAGAGAAAAAACAGGGTTCAGAGGTTACCAATAGCTAAGCCTGCAGTTTGTAAGACAGATGGTATTAGATACGCCAGCTCTAAGAGTTCCTGTGACACCGTGCAGCCTCTGCTACTCATTCCAGCCTCTGAACCACAGCACATTGCTCCCTCCATGTCATATCACCACAGTGGTTGAGGTCTGTGCTCTGAGCCCTTTATGTTGCTGTTTAGGGCATGTTTCTTTCCTATCATGGAGAAGGACGAGGGGAGTAAACAGCTGGGATTGAGGGGGTGGGAGACTCCCAGCTTTAGTCGAATGGTGCTTGGAAACAGCTTTGAGATGCAAAGCAGAAAATGCTGCTTCTGACTTCTTCCGTCCTCCGCAGATGTCAGCCAGGGAGTCTATCTACCACAGCCTTTCTAATGTGTTAGTGGCAGATCTGAAGCAATTGTAGCTCAAAGGAACTTGCTGTACTTCTATAGCAACCTCTGTAAACACAACGTCACAGAAGTCAGGCCAACAGCCAAATTACCAGCTCACTGTCAGGGAAGTAGCAGCCAACACCTCTTGTCCTCCTCCAAGAATGCCACAAAGTCCCCACTGACTCCTATTGCTTCCTTCAGCTTACATGTTTTCTTCCATTCATGTGTTGTCTTAACTTCCAAATCTAGCAGCAGCACAAGTTGGTGATAGGAGTGATCCTCAGATCTCAGAACATCTCTCTCTCTCCACGCAGACAGAAAATATCCCAAAAGTAAAAGATGGGCTACAGCCATGTCTTCAGATATAATCTGCATCATAATCTGGCTTTTCTCAAGGGTCAGAAACTCCCATCTGGCTCATTATAGGTATGGAGGTTAGTATCAACTTCCCCTGAAATTCAAAGATTTTAAGGGCTGGGGCTTAGTTGTCACTTCTTGGAATAGAGCCCAGCAGGAAGGACAGCTGTTGCAGATGCCTGATGAGTGATGGCTGCTCTTGGGAGCCTGCAGAGCTGGGGAATAAAATGTGTTTGCTCTTGCTTACCATTACCAAGAAGAAGAAGAAGAAGTCATAGTTCCTACAGCATTATTTAGCATTGGTACATAGTAAAGGCAGAGATTTGCAGGGTATGGCAAGGACGTGATCCTGATTCCAGGGAAGCCGAACAGATCCCCAGTTCCATAAAGAATCAGATCATTGCTGCCAGTGAAAGGAAAGGCAAATAAGTTTTTAGACAAACAAATTGAACAATTCCTAAAATGTTTGCAGGCCGTGATGTACTTTATCAAACCTTAAAGGAAAAATGTTATTCACTATGGCCTTGTGTGTCTTCAGCCACATGTGGACAACAGTTCGAGGATGACAGGAACTGAAAGGAGAGAGAAAATGCCGAAACAGGCAGGGGTGCATCACAGATGGGTTAGTGGGGACTGCTTTAGGCCATCAGTGAAAGGTTTCATTGTTTTAAGCCTTTTCTTGTATGCTGTTCACACACATCCCTCTTCTGTTCCCTGTACTCCATACTCGCACAGCCTCTCCTTCATCTTTATCTACATATTTTGCCCTCAACTCTGCCCAAACTCAAACA
>NW_009221320.1:0-42466 GCF_000690835.1 Fulmarus glacialis | reverse complement strand
GAAAGAGGCTATCCTGAGGCTGTTGCCCCTCTAAGGGAAAAACCCTCTCCCTCCATCCTCAGTGAGTACATAACACATGCCTTTCTTCCTCCTCAACACACTCTCTCTTCTGCTAAGCAAGAAACTAAAAAAACCATAACCAAAACAAAACAACCTCTAGCATTTTGAAAGAGATGTGACAGTTTTAAAGGAACTGAGTAAATAGTTTATCCCACAAGGACAAACAATATTTTTGTTTCTCTAAATAAGTTGTCTTTGGCATGTAGATTTACTGAAAAACCACAGGAATCTCATGTCTGAGCTGAGGCATCCTTTGAGACTGGACTCCCAAAAGGCAATGCTTTCAGTCCATGACCCTCTGGAAGCTCACTTACAGAAATAAGTGTGCAAAGTCCTGGGCTTATGACTCAACCTCTACCAGCTGAGGTGGTAGACTAATCTGGCCTCTCTTTTTCCGTTCACTAGACAGAGGTTTTAGATATGTTTTAGTGCTCAGGAAAAGAGGGAGCAATATCTTCATAGACTGAGGTTTTAATGTACAGATTTATGCAGCACCTGTGAGGACTGATTTAAGCATTTCTGATCCTACCACATGGGAAAAAATGGACTAGAGGACACCTCGTGAACCCTACTGGTTATACTGGCATTAAGTACTAGGTAGAATTGCAAGATTGCCCTCACAGTGTCTTGTCACCACTGGGGCTTGAGGAGACAACCCTCCACTTTGTGACTCTGGTGGGAGCTCTGGTGCCAGGATCAACACAGATTTCAGTTGCTGTTCAAAGACGTGTTCAAAGACAAATGATTCTCCTCAGGTTATACCACTTGAACCACTTGTGAGCTACCAGTTTGTAACACTGGCCAGCTGGAAGGATGTGGAGTCTTCCCTGTCCTTCCCTTCCCTTGCCTTTCCTTTCTTTACTGTATGATTGATGGTAAGTTCATAGATGCAGTGGGACTCAAGTGAGTTTACACTGTCCTTTTAGTCTTAGGTCCCTGGCCTAGCTCAGATGAGATCGACAAGGCTTTGCTGAAGTCCAAGACTTCAGCAATGAGGAACGGAAGAGTTGCCCCAAATGACTGTCTTCAGCATTGCTTTTCACTACACCTTCAGTTTTAATCTACTGTGTTTTATTGCTTGTTTGTGGAATGGTTTACAACATCCTTGTTCTGTGATTCCCTCCCCTGCACATTTAAATCCCTGATGTGCAGTCAACCTGAGTTCCAGGTTAGCATAATTTTTTATATATATTTACTGAACATCTTTAAAAAGTATTTGTGTGGGATTTAAGATAACATTGAAATTCCTTTTGCTGATGATTTATAAAGCTATTTTCCCCCTGTCTAGACGCTTTCAATATTTGCAATTACCTGATGGAAAAATAAACGGAGGAGTATTCTTTCCGAACCTCCATTGGAGAGGGGAAAAAAAGGTCTCCATCATGCAAAGTAAATGCTCTTCTGTCAAGTCAGCCAGGAAGAAGCTGCTAAGAGGTAAAAGACATAGAGGATGAGTCCAGTTAGTGCTGTACTCAGGTGTAGAACTTGGATAAGGAAGGGGAACAGAGTTTTTTATAGCTCCAGGGAGAAGAAGGAGAAAACAAGCTATTATGCCAGAGACATTTTTCTTGGGCTGATTGCAAAATTAGCTGGAGCTGAAGTTAATTGATTGTGTAGGCAGATGAAACAAACTTGAGATGACTATAAATAGTAACAATCTTGCTTTCCGTGCAGCTGGAAATCTGAGCTGGAGAGCTGTCTTAAATTCATTGTGAGCATTTGCAAACAGGGGAGGGAGACTAAAGTAAAATAAAATAAAATAAACCGAAGCGTAGTCAAATAAAATTTACACACAGAGAGCCCAGAACAGAGAGAAATTGTCAGGGTCAGCCCTTCCAAGACAGATGAGAGCTAGAATCTGATCTCACAGATATTGTGGCCTGATGCATTTTACCTGTCTCGCCCCCTCAACCACAGCCTGGGAGAGGCAGAATTCAGCTATTTCTTTCTTTTGTCTCTCCAGGATTTTATGTCAGATAGTGTTGCTGCCTCTTCATCGAGGAAGAGGGGGAGTGAAGTAAGGGGCTAGGTCTGTTTGTCTGGATACTGACAGCTAGGGCTGCCAGAGAAAGAATGCCGCATCCCATCAATGACTGGAAATGGGAAAGACATTGTGTGCTCTATGGAAACTGTGAATACATGTGGGCAGACCCTTGCCACGCTTTTTTTTTTCTCTTTAAAGTGGGGGAGTTGTTGGTTTTTTTCACCAGGATTAAGCTTCATGTTTAAACTCTGCTCTACAAGCTGTGATGAACAATAGCCTGATGAAGGACAGCTATGGTTAAAAACCCAAAGGAGAGATGGCTGTCAAGGTTAGAGCCTCCTCTGCATGTGGCAGGTGGCAGCTTTTAGTATCTGTACCTGTACCTCCAGCCTAGCTGGTTTCCAGAGAAGATGGTCTTCCTGCAGTGTAAAGACTGCAGGTGTGGATGCAACGTTCCTTGCGTCACTCCCCAGAGAGCTGTTGGTGAACCCAACCTTTCATCCACATGGGGCTGCTCTTGGTCATTTGTCTGTGCCTCTGCAGGAAGGAGTCACCCTGTAAATACCAACTGACAACAATCATTCTTACAGTTTAAGGCCAAAAGGGTAGAATGCCATCATCTGAAATTACAGAGTACTTTAAAGTAATAACTGCATGACTAGAATTCAGTTAGGATGAAAGATGTAATATTTGGACTTTTTCAAAAGGTACATCAGGCTTTTACCACTAGCATTACTGTTCGAGTCATACCTGTGGGCTGCACTCTGCTCTGTTGTGTTGGGATCTGTGTTTAATAGGAGAGACTTCCCACACTGAGGAGTTATGGTTTACAGATACAAGCCAGACAAAAGGGTAGGAGGAGAAAAGACAAACACAAAGGTTTACCCAGTCATTTCAGCAGGCCGCTGGCTGGTCTGGAGGCTGCCTGCTTCCCACATCTCTCACAGGAAGGCGACTGGAGCGACTGTTTTACAAGTAGGGCGAGAGAGAAGCATTCGCATGGTCAGCTGGGTGCGGAGGATAAGCAGTAACTTTTCCAGCTTGGGTAACTCCCTCAGTTGGCCACACTTCTGCTGGGTGATGACAAGGCAGTTCAGGTGCCAGCAAAGGCTGTGCGGAAAGGAAGGGCAAGCTGGGGCAGTACAGCAGGGCACTTTGTGCCACCATGTGCTCTGCTAGCCATAGTTGGCCCATTTGATGCACCTGCGAGCCACCACCCCGGGAAGAAGACTTCCCTGGCTTGGTTATGCCATCAAGGCCAGCAGGGCCCAGTCCAGCTCAGCAAAGAGCTTCTGTAGTGTTCTTCTGCTAAATATAGTGTATTCAGATGAATTTTAAAACTGTTCACCTCCCAGCCCTAGGGAATGAGCCTCTCTGCTTACTCTCAGAACAAGCCCACGAGGTGATGTGGCTACGATTCCTCTCTCTGACCCATTAAAGCATGCCAGAGGTCTGGGACCTCTCCAAGGCACAAGGAGCACCTGGATGTTCTTAAAATGAGTGTCAGATCAGCAGAGTTTATTCTCCTGGGGTCATTCATGTGCTTGGGTTTGACCCAGCCTGCTGGGCAAAGTCTGCTCAGTACATGTTGCAAGGCCTGCTGTATCAACAGCACCAGCTGTGGTGAGTAAACCAAGGCAGTGGTTTGACTGCTAAAACACCTAGGGGAAAACCCTCTTGGATTGTATTTCTCATGTCCTTTGTTTGCTGATAAGAAAATACCAATCCAAGAGCCTAGGACTAATCCCCCCCCCCAAAAAAAAATCATGCATGCACTCTCCATCTGACCTGTCACCTCCCTCCTGACAACTGAAAGCATCTGTGTTTATCTTCTTTTTTACTGGGTTTCAAAAGACAATGCTCTGCTCTCACAGGGGATTCTTTTATCAGCTTCAGGGCCAGGAACCTAAAAGGAGTTAACCTGGAGGTCACTTTCCAGCCATTTCACTACTCAGTCAGAAGAATCACCTTGGAGCTTCCATGTTTAATCAAGACATTTTTACAGCTTTTCTGCTAAAGGGAGATGTGCACTTTGATTGAAGATAAAATCCATCAAATGATGCAATTCATTTATTCTGGCGTCGTGGAGTCTCCGTCCATTTGAGGAAAAGACTCTGTGCATGTGTATGAGCGCATCATAGAGAGAAAGGCTTCTTTTTTGGGGGGTGGGAGAAGGAAGATTGTTGGGCCTGTTCTTCCAGTCCAATTTTGACATCTCCATTTGAACCCCATCTGAATGCTCTGAGAAGACAAACAAGGCAAATAGCTCCTGTTGAATGTACCCTGCCCAGGTCTGTAAATCAGGTTTGGTCTCTGGTTTCACCAGCTTCTATGAGCGTACCTTCCATTTGGACTTTCCCCATTTGGTAGGAAACTATCATTTCATAAGACATGGGAATCCGCTATATAAACCCTCATTTAGTTGCCTATATCTGCTAGTGTGCTGTATCATTCATGTTCTACTTGCAAAAAACCTCCTCACCCTTATCCTAGTCACAAAGGTGAATGGGAAACCTTGGGTCTGTGGCTATGCACAGCCATAATCAGGGGTCCCTTCCCTTTGCTTCTGCAGCAAGAAGTATTCTTCCAAGTTTTGAGACAATCTAATTTCTATCACACACCATATGGTTCCAGCTCCGATGTGGGTTAACATATATATGTCTGAATGGGAATCAGGTGTGTCCAAAACTCAGGGCCCCTACCAGAGTAAGAGGAGAATTGCAAAATCCCTGAAATACCTGTATTGACACATTTCAACCAGCTGTGTAGCAAGCAACGAGGAAAGGCTTGTTTCGTGCCTCCTACCCACTCACACCTCTTTCATGTTTTGCCCAGTTGGACATCTGGCATGTTTTTTGCTACACACCCAATGCTGAGCTTTCATTTCAGGTGACCCATTCTGATTCTATCAGAGCTGACTTCTGCCCTTATAAATGCATGAAACTCAAGGCTTGTCTTGAGGCAGAGCCAAACACTAGAAATGTTGCTCAGCAATGGGTCAACCTCAAAGGTTTTGAAGCATCTGCTCTTTTGTGCTCCCAGGGATTCACATGCTGATACCCACAACCATCGGTCTCTGAGTGAGGCAGATGGTATTGTCCTGGGTGTCTGGCCTAGCTGATTCCATCACTGTAGGATTCTTCTGCAGTTCATCTTACATTTGTTTCCCACTGGAACCATGCAAGAAGAGACTTGCTACTGGCATTATGTTAATGGAAACCGAATGTATGCACCTGGTCCATCCTATTGTACTCAACAGACATCCCAGCAGAGATTGCATAGGGATCTAAAATAACCAACTGCTGAAAGGTCTTGCAGAAAGAAGTTGCAGGAGGATCTTATCTGGCACAACAGAATGGAGAACATCATTCCAAGACCTAAAGAGAATGAGAAATTAGTCTGGGAGGAGGATGCCAATATGCTGAGACATCGAGACAGTTTAGCTACACACATCACAGTGATTCAACAGAAAGCATGTATCTCAGTCCCCTGGCCCATGTTTCCCAAAGCAAGGGACTTTTTAAAATGTATCCAACACTGACAGAATTAGCTGATCGTCAAGTCATAGGTAATATAGATCTCCTCCAGCTGTGCCAGTCCCAGTCTGGTATGAATTTCAGATGTGTTGTCTAGTTCTGCCTATGATACCGTTATAAATGTTCAGCAATATCATGTTATCTTTACTGAACATAAAAATATTGTCTTAAATACGAATTCAGCTTTGTTCATCTCACACCATAATGTCTCATCTCTGTTAAGAGGAAAACTTTGGGAACTTCTGACTTCGAACATGTAGGTAAGAAAGAAGTCACCAGAGATGTCAGTAGAATAGACTGGGTCTCAGCACTGGAAAGGGAGGATCAGGGATCTTCGTTCAAGGCAGACACAGAGCCTTGAGAGGAAAGTACAGGGGAGTGTGGAAGTTGCAAGACAAGCCAGTAGACTGGGTGGGGTGGAGGGCAGCTGGGAAAGGGGTGATGAAGTCAAAATGGAAAAAGTTGCTGGGTGGATCAAAGTCCAGACAAGGATTTATGAGAGGCATAAAAGAAATTTGGAGAGTGAATACCATGAGCAGTGATGGGATTCAGCCATATTCTGAAGGTTTTGGGGTGGAAGAAGAGACAGATTTCCCAACAGGAGTTTGTCTTCCCTGCTCCTTTATCTCTGCACTTTTTGAGAGCTCTACATTTGTCCCTGCGCCAGAACCTCCATCTTCACCTTGTTTTGTAGCCTTTTGCCTACTTGTGCTTCTAGCCTTGTAGCCTCTTGCCTTGCTGCATGCCCCTATCAATGCCAGGATGACTTAGCACAGTTCACCCTAGCCAGGCTCTCTCCCTCTCATTCATCATTCATTTGCTCAAATCTATCTGGTTGAGGGCCAAATGCCCTAAATTCCAAGGGCTCCTTTTTGTGTTTCTTTTCTCTCCTTGAGAGGTCAAATGATGCTGTGGACTCCCAGACCTGGAACTTACTGGTGATAGAAGTGGAGAAAGATTTCTGTCATGTCATTTCTCCATCACAGCCTCATGGTTCTTCTGCTACTGAACAGTGGCAGGTAGAATGACAGAGGTAAAGAAAGAAAATCACTTAAAGTTTAGAAAATCCTGGGTACACTAGCCATCTCTGGTAAACACAAAGTTCCTGTGACTTCAAAGAGAAAGGAATTCATTCTGCTAGTGCTTCTGGAATGAGATGTCTCTCCACACCAGCTCTTGTCCTCAGCAGGCTTGGAAGGCGCAAGCTGGCTAGTTGAAGTGAAAGCAATTAATAGAGACATTTTTACTACCCTTATTAAAGGGAGAAGGAGGCTTTGATATAACACAATATCCACTAGATGATGCAATTAATTTATTTTGGCTGGCCAGTGCTCTTGCCTGTGTCTGTGTGTTATTAGAGGGTGGTGCAACGGTTGTTCTTCCCACTGCTTGCAGGCCCTAGGGTCAGGTTCTGCTCCACCAATAACATGACTCATCTCTGCATAAAACAATTCCTCAAGTGATACCAAAGTGACCGCAACATCAGTCAGCTTCCAATCATCTGAATCCAGTAATGATGGCTACTTCCCCAGAATCCTCTTTAGAGCAGCTCACACACTTGTTCCTAACCGCAGAATGAAAGTCAGCAGGGAACATGTTGGTTTTCACAAAATATCATGTGAGAAAGGCCCTGGGCTGGATATCATTTACATTTCTGCCTTCATTAAGACATGTCTGCTCACTAATGAATTAAATTGTATGCCCCTGTAGAAAGACACATTTGTACGTTGGAGAGAGGGATGGCGCTGCGATGGTAGGTGACCCACCTTTGGCAACCCAATATAGTCAAGTACCTCTGAGTTTAATGCAGAGTAATGGTCATCTAAGTGACAACCCTGTTCCTAGTTGCTGTTTGGAGGAGCTCAGTTTGGACCAACTGGCTGTAAAAAGAACCAAAGTTAGCAACCAGATAAATAGATACCAAAGATTGACGTGAAAACCCTTTTGCTTCCCACTCCATCCTTTCTTCTCTAGCTTCTCTTAAACAAGTGTCTTCTACGTCAAATATGTGAGAGAGCTAATTACAGAAGATGGGTAGGTTAATAAAACCAAACTTCATCTTGGAACCCTGGAAGAAATAATCTTAGAGCATATTCTCTGTCAATTTTCCACAAGATCATTAAGAAGCAAAGAGACCTCAGCCAACCCCACTCCAGGTAACACGGTGTCGCTGCGAGGACAGCCCTACTGTGTTTCTCTTGGCTAACGGATGCTAGGGAGGGGAAAACAATGGGATGGAGAATTTGCATCCTCTGGGTTGAAGAAAGCTCTTTGGGGCAAGTAATGCAACTGGATTTTTAAATTAAATTCTTATGGTCTGCATAATTAGAACTACTAGTTATGCAGTAGCTCCAAAGTTCATTTAGGAAGGTCAGATTCTTTATGACATGGCAAACGGACATAATCTAAGTTTAGTTAGAAAAGTAATCGCTGACTCCATAAAAAAATTATTTTCAGCAGCTCTGAATCAAAGGCTTACTGCCTCACTTGTGGCTAAAGAAACAGGGGGGGTCATTGTATAATATTTCCTGTATTCAGGTTATTTCTCGTCTCTGTGGTGGAGATAATCCATGAAGATCTATGAAAACATCCTAATTACTTTCCCTCCAGTTTGACACTTGTTATGAGTTTTACTTTCTCTTGTGTCAGGATATAACTGTATCACTTACAGGAGTTAGGAAGAGCACTCCTCTTCCCCGCTAGGTAAAAGTCTAGACCTGATTTGCTCATGAAGGCAAATCTTGTCCTTTGGAAAGAAACCTCAGCCATGATACTGTGAGAAGAAATCTTGATAGTTGTTAGAAAACATTCCTCTTTTCTGGAGGTTTGGAACAGGATACCCTGCTAATCAGAGTAATAGATCAACTTGGAAAAGCAACTTTATTATTTCCTTGGATTTGACATTATTTTACAGTGATGAATTTGGTTTCTGCCTGTCTTACATATAACAAACAGTGAGAGCCAGTTAGGCAGATGAATGTGTTCTGACAATAGCATCTGTAGGACAGGGACATATTTTTGCCAGGAAACATTCAGTATTTTAAAATATTTGTTATTTTTATTTTTTTCCTAATATTTGTTCCACACGGGGTACAGATCTGACAAAGCCACAAGATTCACGAAGATTCATTCACTCCAAATGCTCTGAGCATTTTAACGTCTTGACCATGATGCATTCAGGAGCAGTTCCACTTTACAGGTAATCATTATCTATTTATTTTACCGGGAACTGATCTGAGATCCTACAAAAATCATTACATATTTGACCAAAAAAGAAATGTCCAGAGGTGAAACGTGTCTCCTGCTGGATAGGTGTGCATGAATCCCTTTGCAGTGGCAGGATATGATATTTTGGACTCTCTGGAAATCAGTGCCAAGTTCACAGTGGACACACACAATGTTTTGTACTCTCCCTGCCTTGGTTCAGGACCGGTGCCAGAGGAGAAAGAAAAAAAAAGAAGTGATCTCCTGCCCAAATTCTTCCTTGTAATGAATATGTGTGAGACTAACTATGATCTCATGGAAATCTCTATTTTGTGGTCATTAGATATTATGAACATGTCATCAGTCTGGCTGTGTTACTTGCTCTGTCCCCTACAACTCACCTCCAGCAAAATCATTGCTGTATCAAAGAAAGAATCTGCTTGAAACTACTCACACCACCAGCTGTACCTTAACCTCTTGGTTACTAGTGTTTAACTCATAAAATAAAAGGTCAGCTACAAATGAAATGAAAGTACAGACATGCAAACAGCATCTTCCAAAACAGAGCCCATGTTCACTTGACACATATCCTGCAGTATGATGGTGCCAGACAAGGACTAGTTAACTGCCCATCACCCATGGGAACACCAGGTACTGGAAGTATGAGATTATTGCTAATATTTGTTATTTATACTGTGCTAGTACACAGGGTGTGTTAGGTGCTCTCCGCATGTGTGGAAAGATATGACCCACTCATCGCTTTGCCAAAAGCTAATATTCCATGGCTGGCAATGTACAGAGTGGGAAAGGGCAATACAGTGCAAACACAGTATTTGCCTGAATAACTACTGTGGATTTTTCCCCAGGTTTTGCCTCAGCAGATTATGGTACAGCTCTTAGGAGAGTCTGTCTGAAAGCTGTGGCATTACTGTCTTGCTCTCCGGGGGAAGATGCAATTGTACCCTGTTGTCAACAAACGTGTGTGGCCATAATTTTAGAAATACAATGTGAAAGAGTTTGATGCAGATTCAGTGTTTAAAGATACATGTAATACGTTACTGGCTTTTTACCATGGGTTTTTGGGTTTTATTATACTGCTGAGAAAATACACATCAGCTATACTTCACTGCCTCTCAGCCAGCTGACACCTATACACCCAAACTGGACTCTTGAGGAGGCACACATGCTTCTGTTCCTCCCACCTATCTCCAGGCTCCCAACAAAGGTGCAAACTTAGGGGGAGAGTCTTTTGAGTCTCCCTCCATAGTCAGCTGAGGAAGGTTCATCACAGCTAAGACCTGAAGCACTCTCTGAGGGACCTTGCCTTTATAGTGTGGCCAGCAGGAGTAGGGAAGTGATCTTCTTCTGCCTGTACGCGGCACTGGTGAGGCCGCACTTCAAATACTGTGTTCAGTTTTGCACCCCTCACTACAAGAAAATATTGAGGTGCTGGAGCCTGTCCAAAGAAGGGCAACGAAGCTGGTGAAGGGTCTAGAGAAAAAGTCCTATGAGGAGCAGCTGAGGGAACTGGGGTTGTTTAGCCTGGAGAAGAGGAGGCTGAGGGGAGACCTCATCGTGCTCTACAACTACCTGAAAGGAGGTTGTTGCGAGGTGGGTGTCGGTCTCTTCTCGCAAGTAACAAGTGATAGGACAAGAGCAAATGGCCTCAAGTTGTGCCAGGGAAGGTTTAGATTGGACATTAGGAAAAATTTCTTCACTGAAAGTGTTATCAAGCATTTCAACAGGCTGCCCAGGGAAGTGGTTGAGGCACCATCCCTGGAGGTATTTAAAAGACGTGTAGATGTGGCACTTAGGGACATGGTTTAGTGGTGGACTTGGCAATGTTAGGTTTATGGTTGAACTCGATGATCTTAAAGGTCTTTTACTACTTAAATGATTCTATGATTCTATTCGTAGACTACAGAGGCAGGGTTTTGAGTGCTTAAAATTCGATGGCATGAGTCTGGGTATTAAAGCAGAAGTTCAAAGCAGAATGGAGAGCTCATGCTCAGGAGGATTACTTGAATTTTAAGATCTGTAACCCAGCAGCAGCCCATTTAAGAGCCTTACCCTGCAGTAAGGGAGTCTTATCCTGGGTGCTTAATCCTTTCTAGTTTGCACTGCTGTGCTGGTCTCTCTGGAGGGGTTATATCAGTCCATAGGGTGAAGACCTTACAGACAGTGGGAGCTATCATTAGGCAATGGTAAGAGTGAAAGCACTGTGAGTGCTCCAAATCTCAAGACAATAATTTATGAAATCTCAGAAGAGAGACTACCAAGACTGCTTTGCTTTTGATACTTTCACGTTAAGGCAATCAAGCCTTCTCATTGAAGACCATGAAAACAAGGAAGGTGGATCTGAGCAGGAAAAGTGGTGAGTGTCTGACTGGTGTCACAAAGAGAAGGTAAAACTACACAACCCTGCTAAGCCTAGAACTTGCAAGCCAGGATTGGAGTTCTTGTGCTATTACAACCTTCACATGTGATGGTGGGCAGCCTCTTTAGAAGTAGATCCACATATTTTCAAGTGTATCAGCCATCAAGTGGGACTTGTGCCACCCTGGGCTCCCCTTAGAAGCAGGTGGGCTCAAGTAGAATAAAAAACTAGATCCCCAATGAACTGCCTTAAATTTCCTATTGGAAATTCCAAAACCAGGAGTGGCCTTAAATCTTGCCTCCTGCTCTGAGCATCAAAAAAATACCAGGAATCCCAACTTTCCCTTCTTTCCTGGACATAAGCAGATGTGCCATTTTTAACTCAAAACTCAAAGGGAAACCAGCCTCTGCAGAAATGTTGCTATTTTGTTAAAATGGTAAGTGGAATTGGAGGAAAATCTATACACACTGGAAAAAAAAGAAAAAAAAAATCATCGACCCAAGACAGAATATTTTATTTCTGAATTGGTCCAAAACATTTTGAGCCAGATGAATTCAGTAATGAATTACTTTCCAGTAACAGCGCGGGGTTACAGTTCAGGACATTTTCTCAGTAGATGGGACACTCTTTGTTATCCTATAATGCAATGCAGATGTTTCTCTTTTTTGCCCTGTGCAAGGATGATTATCTATATAGGTTTTCAGAGTCTTTAGGCACGAAACAACTCACACAATCCAGGCATGGAGACTGCAAACAGCAAACTTCCAAACTACATATCCCAGAAGGCTATAACACAAGGGGAAAGCACAGTTTGAACACTGGAGTGACTTGAAACAGAGCATTTTGGGGTCATTTTAACACACCACAAGAAAACATTTTGATTTCAGTAATGTTGAAATGTTTCGGTTTGTTTGAAAATGTCAGGCAAAATGCTTTGACTTTGCCAGAAAAAAGTTTGTTTGGTTGGGTTTTTTTCCCCTAAAATTTCTACCCAGAGAAAAAGTCTTGACATTTCAGCTCTTTGTTCCAATGTGGGATAAAAACAAACATTGAAATGTCAGGATTTGCTGCCGGATGAAAATTCTGAATTTTGCCCAATTTTTGGTGCAATGCCTTGGCCCCGGCATTAACATTTTGCTTTGAGGTATGGGTGGACATTCAGAGGGCGGGATGGATTTTGTAAGAGAGGATCATATATTCAAAAGAACCTAGAAACCTATGAGTTCCAGTCCCTGTGATGTTTTAGACCATTGCAGGATTGAAATTAACAGGTAGTTGATGCAAATAAACTGGAAAAAGGTGATAGCACAATACAACATACAAGTTCTTGTCTCTTGACTTAGTTTTCACTCCTTCTATAAGCAGGCAAACTCCCTTTGGTCTGTATCTGATTTTAGTTTGATTAATGAAAATCAGGAACAATTGGAAGCTCTTGTCTTGAAGTCATCGTGAGTGTTGCCTGAGTGAAGTCTGATGGAGGAAAAAAAAAAAAACCAAATCAACCTTGGACAGCTTGGCCCAATGCAAGCTTTGGAGACATCTCAGCAAGTATGGCAAATGTGGTCACATGCCCTATTGGCTCTAAGTAATTAAGCAGCATAAATCTGGATTACTGTCATGATTCACTCTGTACAAACATCCCTAGAGGGATTTGGTCCTGCAAGCATTGAACAATACATTGGTGGGAATGAGCTACAAGAGGATTATGTGTCGATATTGTGTTATGGGGAATGGGCATAATGACAATAGGATTTACGGTTTTACTGCCTTCATGGATTTCTTAAAAAGCCACTCTTTATATGGCCAAACACAGACTCCAAACTAAAAAGATAAAGAAATACAGAAGACCTGGACATTGTTTTCAGCTAACTACGGATGATCCAAGTGTTCCAGCAGCAGAACGTCAATACCTGTTTTGGAACCTTTCTCGCACATGAGCACCCAGAGGTGGTAGTACGTCCCAGCTCCGAAGGCCAGGCTGTGTTTAGGTGCAGAAAAGCACAGGGTTGATGAACATGAGAGCATCCTTCTTCAGTCAGCCCAGAACCCTACCTACAAGAAGCCTAAGGTAAATATTTAGGACTACAGGAAATGTAGCATGTACAGAGAAACTCTTCCCTGTTTCCTCTGGACATCCAGCCATTAGCAGTAGGAAGCTCTGATCAGGCCATCACACTTGGAAACCAGCAGTGGACCTGTCCTTCATGAATTATCCTCACCCTTTTTGGCCACAGGGGCTGTTGGCTCTGAGCATGGGTAATGTGAGGCATTGGGCTGTTGGACTTTGCATGCTTCCTGACAGCCACTGCCCATCCCATCCCATGCAAAGCTGGGACACTGCATAAAGTCATCATCTACAATCTGGAACTGGCTAAGAGGCACCCACTTGAACCTCCCTAAATTAAACAGTCCCTTTGTACATCATATAAATAAAGTTGCTTTACCTCTGTATGCAACAGAACTCTTTGGATCAGCAGGTTCATGGCCCAGGGACCTGGAGAGATGTTGACTTTTTGCTGAACAAGAACTGGTAGCTCTCACCTTCTGTTCTAAATTCGTTGTGTTACTGGGTTAACAGATCTTACAAGATCTGAACAACTTAATCTAGGAATTTCTACTATGTACAGTCAAAAATGGTCAGAAGGGTACAGACATTACAAGGCAGTTCTGAAAGATGGACAAGGTATTTTCAACATCCCAGATGGATTTTTTTTTTAAACTCTTGAACAGCGAAGTCCCAGAGGAGATAATTTTGAGTGCACAGGGAACACACAGTTCTTTGAGTAATTTGTGGAGGGTGTATTTCACAGGGCAATGAAGATGATAGACAAGGTATGAGTGCTAAAAATCATGTCAAGGCTGCTAGAATTACACCCTTATTATTTATTTCACAATATCTCTGAGATATGGGATGAACTGGGTTCAATGTTGTACATTCACATTAAGAAAAACAATTTTTTTCCCGAAAAGATTTTTCTCTTCTTGTAACACACAAAATTTTTGCAACCAGACACTGGTTTCCTGAGGAATAGATGATTGATCTCAGCTGGGCATGGAAAAAAGCCAACATTCCTCCACCTCCACAGTACTGTGCTTTGCCCCCAACAGATACCAGTGGCTTGGACTGATATGTCGTTCTGGCTTTAGGTGCTCTTGTAAAGAAAGACATGAGGAGAGTTTTCTAGCTAAAAGAGCATGAGCCTACCTGCACTCAAGGAACAAGCTGAAGGTGAGTGGGACTTTCAGAAACAGAGGAACCTGCCTTTCCATGTCCCCTGAGTTCATGGGGAAGCTGACATTTTAAATATGCTCCCTTGACTACAGCAATCTAACTGTCTGGGGACTAGACCACCATTTCATAAATGCCATTACATTTCTCAGGAATGGCCTGACAAGCAAACTCGCTGTCAGGGGACCATCTGCAAGTGTTCATTACTTTGCATTAATGCCACTCTCACTCTGGGACAAAATCACCAACTTCTCAGGCCTCTCAACCCCTGAAGAGAAAAACTAGACATGGTGCCTATTCTGCTCTGGGTCCACCCACACCCTGAACCCTGGGCTGCCTCACAGATACCTCCGGCCTGCCTGCAGACCGCCTCCGCGGGCATGCTGAGTCCTGTTCTATCCAGCTGGCAGATTTGACCATGCTGAGTCCTATCTGCCTGGAAGGATGCTCTCCAGCTATGCAACTGGCCATGGTCAAAGGCTTAGCATGTGGGCAGGAGGCAAGCATAGTCTTGAGGCCACCGTTAGCAGACAGTAAAGAAATATCCAGAAAATCAAGTAGAAAACTCAAAGGACACCAGCTCTGAAGACATTGAATTAAGACCCAAGCTAGCTGGCCATCTTAGTATGGAAACCAAAAATAACATGTGCTGCAGAGCCCCAGTAGTCCCCTCCCATTAGCCTAAGAGAAATTCTCTGTGAAATACAGCTAAGCCAGTGCCTTGTGTGTGAAGAGAATGTGTCGTCTATCCAAGACGTCAATCCTTTGCCTAACAGCAAATTTTACATCTCACCTTCCCCTCTGGAACACAAATGATTTCCAAAGATGCAAAATTGTTTTTAAGGATTTGCATATCTCGTTTGTAAGGCAACAATTAGAAGTCTGGATTAGACTTTTCCCTTCTCTCTTCCTAAGAGGTGGCAAACCTAACTCTGAAGGATTTTGCTGTTTGCTCTTCTGGACATCTTCCAACACCCGCGTCTTCAACTTGGCACAACCTTGCTTAACACCCATCACAACACTTTGCATCTCCTAATGAGCCTTGCATAGCTCCAGTGTCAGACTAAACTGCAAGCTGTAGGCATCATCACAACAAACCTGTTGCTATGATGACTGAGGATCCATGGCATCCAAGGGCTGGATTCCAAGCTGATGTTGGAGGCTGGTGAAGAACAACCAACCCATTTTCCATTTAAAAAGCAAACACTGGACAATCTTACGTCCACAGAGCTAACCAGCCCAAGGGGAAAGAAAACAACAAAAGGAAGAAAAAGAAAAAAATCTACGTAGTTCCCATTGCTTTTTCTTCAGCTAGAATGTCTGAACATTCCCAGCTTCCTCAGAAGGGAAATGATTTTACGTGCTAATGTTGGAGCAGAGGTTTGGAGACTGCTTCAGTGAATGGAGTCATACAAGGTAGCATGGAAAAAAAAAAGGAAAACAGTGGTAGAAGAATAGTGATAATAAAACATACCTTAAAAATAAAAACAGAGAACTAGTGAAAGGTGTTAGTAGCTGAAATGTAACATGACTCACCAGAAAGGTTTTCAAAGGGAAACTGTTGTCCCTTTTTGCCTTAAGTCAGCCACTGGGCTGTCTTGATGAAGCGGAGAGGAACAGTGGACAAGGTACTGACAAGGTACTGTATTTGGACTCAACTGACTTACTCTTGACTTTAACCCCAATGTACTGTGTAACCCCAGGCAAGTTCCTCCCCTTTCCTGGGACTCATATTTCCTCCTACTTTTTGCCTGTCTTCTCTACTGTAACTGTGACCTCTGGGGCAGGGAAGGAGACAATGTTCCTTGGTTGAGAACATCCTGGGAGCGGCTTACTTCAACGGAAGTCCTCTGAGCAGCCAGAAGGCTTGCTGGTGAAAACACTCCTGTCTCCCTGGTCTCATCAGCATCTTGCTGGGAAGCAGCTGAGCTTTTGGCAACTCTGCATTCTCCAGGCATCCTCAGTGGCACCACGAAACTGCTCTGAAGTGGGGGATTTCCCTGAATGGCAGGGATTCCCCACGTTTTCCTGGGATCCAAGACAGTAGCACTGGAATTCCCAGAATTCAGGGCAGTTGGCTGATTTTTTTTTCTTTTCTTTTGGTCTTGTTTTTTGCTTCAGAAAACAGTCAGACAAAGGTCTTTTCATTTCTCCTATCCCTCTCCCCTCTAAAAAAAAAAAAAAAAAAGAAAATCAAACAGTAGACTCCAGTGCATGGAAAATTATGTCTGCCCTTTTCCTACAAAATTAGAAAAGAAAACCATTTTTTCAAAATATTGGAATTGCCCAGGAGGTCATTCCTGCACAGGGCTATGTCCCTCCTTAAGCTTCCAGACATGAACATAAGAACAGCAATGTTGGGGTCAGACCACAAGTTCAGTTATGCTGGCATCCATGACCAGCAGAAGTCAAGGGACATCAAGGACACTGCAAACATGTTGTGAACCTTCCTCAGAGCACCCTTCCTGCCTCCCGTTTTCTGTGGCTCTTGCTGAGTCAGAGGTAGTGTTTCAGAAAAAGTATTTTCTTCCTAAAATCTCTCCAGCCATGTTTTGAAACCAGGTAAACAACCTGTGGCAGTGATGATGGCTTAGCTATGCTGCTGGTGAAGAAATATCTATTTTCATTAGTACTGAACAACCTGGTTTGATGCCTGCTACTTTCCCCTATAAGTATCGGTGACAGCTTTACCAGCCATCACAGGATCACAGGTAACAACACAGACCAAGAACACACTATATTTTTACGACTGTGCTTTGTTACTCTGCTGGCTGACAGAACAGATATCTGTGGAAAACAAGAGGTGTAATGAAGAGTGTCTCAAGTCCAACTGTAAGATGCAGCTCAGGAAATCCCTGAACTACCAACTGTGGCAGCTGGGAGGAGATCCAAGGCACAGATCACTCAGACAGACTGTTTCTTACTCTCTTTTCCTTCCACTCTCTGAGACAGGATGCAGGATCATAGATTGGAGGTCTGACTGTGACAGTTACCTTTTTATTTCTTCTCATGATAGCTCACCTAGGAGCTAATGGGATACAAATAAATATTAATAATAACAGGCATGGAGAAGCAGAAATATTCACCAATGGGGGAGATGTTCCATTCAAGTCCTCACCATTATCAGACACTGAGGACAGAGAATTGCATAGAAGCAAATGTCTTAAACCCCACTTACGCATTTAAATCACTTCATCTTATCTTCACCACAGGGAGGGAAACAGAGACTTTTTGCCTTCTCCATTCTTAGCCACCACAGATCCTACATCTCTCAGGTCAATGAGGATTACGCCCTGTATTTCACCATGCTAGAACTGGGATGCTAGTCAGGACAGCATAGAGAAATCTGCACAGTGCAAACATGTCCAGCAGGAGTTGATATGCAGATTTGCATCTTATGAATAACCAGCTCTTGATTCAAAGAGATTCAGCCATACATGCAACATAATACATTGCTTTCCTCCCTCTCGCCTGCTTTACTCTAGCTGAACACTATGTTCTCTTAGTAGTCCATTTTTTTGCAGAGCCAAGAAGTTACTGACACATGAGGAAAGCTTTGAACATTCAATAAATGTAACATAGCTGAGCAGTATTAAAAAGGTTTAATGAAATAGAAAGATTAATGACATAGAAAACTATTTCTGCATTAAAAATGTGCTTTGGTTTTGGCTGGGATAGAGTTAATTTTCTTCGTAGTAGCTAATATGGGGCTATATTTTGGATTTGTGCTGAAAATAGTGTTGACAACACAGGGATGGTTTAGTTACTGCTGAGCAGTGCTTACACAGAGTCAAGGCCTTTTCTGCTTCTCACCCCACCCCACCAGTGAGCGGGCTGGGGGTGCACAAGAAGTTGGGAGGGGACACAGCCGGGACAGCTGACCCCAACTGACCAAAGGGATACTCCATACCATATGATGTCATGCTCAGCATATAAAGCTTGGAAGGAGGAATTGGGGGACGTTCCGAGTTGTGGCGTTTTGTCTTCCCAAGTAACCATTACGCACGATGGGGCCCTGCTTTCCTGGAGATGGCTGACCACCTGCCTGCCAATGGGAAGTAATGAATGAATTCCTTGTTTTGCTTTGCTTGTATGCGCGCCGTTTGCTTTACTTGTTAAACTGTCTTCATCTCAGCCCACGAGTTTTCTCACTTTTCCAATTCTCTCCCCCATCCCACTGGGGGGGAGCGAGCGAGCGGCTGTGTGGGGCTTCGTAGCCAGCTGGGGTTAAACCACGACAGCTTAATCTGGTAAATGAGATTCTTACAACACTCCTCTCCAGCCAGGGTTTGGAACTTTCACGGTCAGAAGCAAGAGGATTGTGAACCAGGGTCCAAGACTCAGTCCCAGAGATGCCCTCAAATTCTCACTTTTGGACCCTTCCCCCATCTCCATTGCTAACAAAGCCTTCACCTCATAAGCACACAGCACTTAATTTAATTCCCCCCCCCAATGAGATTTACAACTTTGATGTAATTCTGATAATGTCAAAGGCGTTATGGCAAGGTCTCATCTGGGACTTTGTGTACAGCTGTTGTGTTCCAGGCTGGAGGAACTCAAATTCCTCCACCACACCCAAATCTGCCCTGGATTATCAATACTCTGATAAGCAACTCAACTGCCTTTAGACTGGTTAGGGAATTTCTCCACTCCTTATTTTCTTCCTCCATTTTCCCTGGGCTACTTTACCTCCACTTTGATTTTTCACTTTTCAGACGATGACATTCCTGACGATTCCTAGATCTCCGGATTCCTGCCTCCTCCTCCCGTTGTTGCTAACACACAACTCTGTCTGGAGCCGGATTTAATTAGACCACAAGAAAAATGAACCGCAATGAAGTTACATCAAGGGTGTGACTTCAAGCCACAAGAGCCAGGAAACACAGAAGACTGGGGAGAAAAAAAAAAAAAAGAGAAAAGAAGAAGAAAAATTAAGAACAAACTTTGTCCTAACCCTGTGGTGTCCCACCTCTAGCACAGCTATGATGTTCAAGTACAGTTTACACAATAGGGAGTTGATGAGGAAAAAGCTTGGAAGGGGAAGGAAGGGCTCGGAGAGGATCTGCCGAAACGCTTTGGCCCTGTAGCTTTATTGTGTGTGGGTTTGATGCTGTGCCAAGCATTATGACACTTACATCAAGGTTGTTCCCCGCAGTGATGCACCATCGAAGCTAAATCACCTACCCATAATGGAATTTACAGTGATTTCACTGTGCCTTGGTTAAGAACATGTTATCATTAACTTCCCTTTTTTATTACCCCAAATGCCTTTCCAGCTCACAGCATACTGTGCTTCAGGAACTTTTTTGCTGCCATGATTGTACGTCATTGTGTAAATTCAGCAGTGAATACAATAGAGACCTGGTCTATCCCAAGGCCTCCAGGCACTGATGTAATAGAAATAATAAAGCATAATCATAAAGAAGAAAATGGCATGTAGCTCTGCCGTGTGGAGTATGGAAATGGATATGGGTGACTGACGCTGATGCAATTCACTCTTACCGCAAAGGGCCCAGAAAAGGACTCCTCCTGCACAGCATCAGCAGAGTTATGCCAGCTTCAGTATGACCCTTCTCTAGTTGGAACAATCCATCCTAGTGATTTTAACTATGCCTTCTGAGGTTTGGGGTTTGTTTTTTTCTTCCATTGATTACTTGCAAAATATATTTTATTTTACCAAAAGGAAAACAAATAGAGGAGAGAGCGTCGACTGATAACATTGACTGGATGCTGGGTAACACATTGGCAGGGCAGGGATCTGTTCCTAGATCTATTTCTCACCTCTTTGTGTCTCAGCTTCCCCCTTCATGAATAAAAATTGGGTAGAAACATTTACAAGCTCTGCACCTCTGTGGGGAATTCCGAGCTTAAAAGGATGTAGCTGGTTTGGAATAGTAAATACTCAAGTGTTCAGTTAGAAATTGTGCCGTGCAAAATGCAGAGGGCTAGTTAACTTTCTATTGATTTTTAATGGAGCTTTTTGTTTTGGTTCTCAGATTGAATTGGATCTCTGTGCCTGTAAATTATTCCACTGAGAGTTGAAACATGTAGTCATTGATCATGTCTCATTTCATGTAGGATAGAGGGTTTCTCCCACCTGGGAAAGTGCTGTGAACCCAAACCTCAGGCTCATAGTTTTCTGGGACAAGCAGTTCTGTAGCTGGAAGGACATTTTGGTGGGAGGTTCAGTGTTGTGATTGGGTAAGCTCAAAACCGGAGATAGGGAATTTCTCTCTGTAATGAACTCTTTAGTGGAGTTTCCTGGTTAATTGCATCCCAGCTGAGTTAAATGGCAGGCTGATTAAAAACAGAGAGGAACAGGGAGGTGAGGGAGGTGAGGCTAGGCAACTGGGGCATCTATTAAAGAGTTAGACAGCAAGCTTTCTTTTCAGTAGGGCTCATCTGGCAGCTGGCTGGAGTTAGCAGGAGATGAGAGAGGCTTTGTTAGTGGTGTATACCACCTACTTTTAGATACAGCTCAGTGGGGAACTTTCTTTGTTGGGTATGGGAGGGGTTTGGCTTTTGCTACTCCTGTCTTAGCAGATGGAGTCAGGCTCTTCAAAGAACAAAGTCTCCATATTATCTACCCTTCGGCACTTCTGCATGACTCATCAGTGTACTTAGTTGAATAGAGAACAGTTATCAAGTCAACCACAGGATTTTGCAAACCACCTTAGCATCGTTGTAGGTATCTCAAACACACCTACTCTTTCTGCAGGTATAAGGGAAGAAAATGCTAGAAATACGTAAGTGATCTCCTGAGGTTCTACTTGCTGTCCTGTGCAGTGAATCAAGGGAAAACCACTGAAGCTGAGCAATATGCTATTATATGCCTCCTCTCATATTTTTAAAGACAGAGACTGGAAAAAGATGGCAATATGATCTGACCTAGAGGATCTGCTTGCGAGGAGAAACTGAAAATAAGTAGGAAATTGAATGTGCTGCTTGTTCCTTGAGTCTGTAGACAGACATACGCACACAAGCAGCTTTTACAGCAATCAGGAGTAAGTGATGAGTTTTCTGCCATTAGATATTTTTTGCCAAGCACAACAAGTTTTTGAGAAAGCATGAATCTTTCGGCAAGTAACAGAAACATTCACAGTTAGGAATATGCATTGGGGAAAAATGAGATACTATGGAAGACATGATCCTTCAGATAAATCATACTGAGAATCAAGGAAGCTAGTTTCTTTTTCTGCTTCTTTCCCTGACCTCCTAGAGGGATCTGCACAAGACTTTTCCCTTCTGAACTTGTTTCCCATTTGGTTAGAACTCACAGCAGAAGGACCTTCTCTGAGTGTACAGCACCTACAACAACCAACCTTTTGATTTTTCACTGCAGTCTCTAAAAACCCCCCCAAATAAAAGGCAATCTTGATATGCTCCCTTTTCCTGGGGACTGGAAATCAATTTCTTTCCTGGACAAGTTGCTGGTGTCTTCCTCTGAAGCATCTATTCTGGCCACTGTCCCTGTTGTCTCCCTCAGTGCAGACAAGACTAAGCCTATCCTTAGAGAAAGTAAAAGCCCTTCCTCCAGAAGAAGGGCCACAGACCTGGGAAAACCACATGGTTTCAGGAGCAGAAGAAATTTGAGGAGGAGGGGTCCCTGAAAAACCACCCCTTGCGCCTCTCCAGGAGAGTACCTGGAGAACAGTGTGAGCTGCCTGCTGTGCTCCAGCTGGAGGCTGGCAGAGGAAGAGGCAGGCAACAAGTCACTGGGAACATCCACTCCTTGAGCCTCCTGGTACCACCACCTGTGGACCCATCTCCCTCTCCCTGCACACCTTGCACCTATCAGCAGGGCCAGCTTGTCAGATCCAAAGCTTGATCTGTCAGCCACTAAGCCATCCAGGTTTCTGTGGACCTCTGTGAGACACCAGATTATCATCTGTTAGGGTAAGTGCTATCTCTTTCTCTCCTGCTAGCCTAAGGGGTTGTCTTCATGCAGAGAGAATTTGTGCCGAGGAGAAATTCCAGAAGCAGCAGTGGGCAGAAAAAACAAGAAAGTGTTTCAAGAGTTGTGGTGCCAAATCCTGGGCTCTAAAGCTGTGTCTGCAACAGGGATTAAGGGCGCGTCTGAGCCTGTGGACTTGCTGACCATGCACACTGTTTGCACACAAGAAGGCACAGGCCAAGACGTAAAGTGGTCTTGAGGAGAAAGCTCAAACTCAGGCTTGCTGTCCTAGTGTGGGCCCATGTGCTCCCATCATGAGTAGTCCAAGTAAAGCTGAGCGTCCTACAGCTCTGAGTGGCAGGAGATGGGCAGAGCCCCTGGTACAGCCTGCGAGGGGCATGGAGGAGTCAGGGTCACACACCCTGATGATAACCGAGCAATACGGAGGTGGCAGAACAGACCTGCATTTGGAGGCTGAATCTGCTGCTGCTTCTGGAGGCAGTGCCTCAGCAGAAGCAATTGGGAGAGGCTCCGTAAATTAGGGATTAGGCTGTTTTCCCTTCCCTATACTATACATTTTTGTCGGCCTTAAAATACCTTTAGAAAGTGCAGGATATGGGTATGCAGTCAGAGCGTTTTTCTACTGCTGGAAATGTTGTTGTTCCTGCACTGAGCTGCCCTCATTCTCTGCTTTCTTCTCCCCTCTGAGATGGAAATGCACGAGTAAGCGTATGTATTATTTGCAGACTTGCATACAGGCCAGATCTTCTCATGGTTGAATTACCAGCCAGCCGCTCAGCCTGTCTCAAAGAAATGTTTTCTCTTGTGAAACTTTCCAAGCTGGTTTAATCCACCTTGGGTGGCAAACTCCATGTGCTCTTCCCCTGCTGGCACACACTTTGCATTCACCAGAGCCTAAATTAGCTCTGTGTAATTCCAGCAATGCCTTGGTCTGTGGAATGGATTCTCCAGCTGAATGCGTCGTGCTGCATGCTCCCCCTCTACCTGGGTTGTTTCTCAGTTCATAGGCTGGGGAGCAAAGGGCCAAGAAGGAAAGGGGGAGCAAGCCAGTTCTTTGGAAACATTAGCATATCCTCTCTCTCCAAGGCAGGAGACTCAGCGGTTTGAATCGGAGATGCCTGAACAGCTGTATCACAGGAGGCCATCACAGCTGGGGATTCCTGGCAGGATCAAATGGATCTGTGCTCTTTCCTTCTAGACAGGGGTGTCTCTTCTTTTCTCCGTTCCCCCCATCTCCAAAGTGTCACCTACACTTATAGCCCTCTTCTGGGATGGTTTGCAGCTGTATCCCTCTTTCTGTCTATAGGGCCAGGGGTACTCTTATGACAGGATTCACCAGAGGGTGCTATTACACGTAGCCTTTTACATTTTTCCTAGCCTGGAAGGAGAATGTAGCCTTTTAAGGGGACACTGAAATGTTGCCAGTTTTAAGATGCCAGCTCCTCTTCTGAGTGGGAAGCTGCAAAAAGTAGCAGCTTTTTCCTCTTCTTCCTCCCTATTTGTTTGGGGGGGTTAATTTGGGGGTTTTTGTTTGTTTGTTTTGGTTTTTTGTTCTGCTGTAACTGTCCAACAGGAATTGATTCTTGTTGCAGTTTTCCTCCTCGCACCCAAATTCTTAATGTTTTGGGAGGAGTTTACTGACCGCCTCTGTTCTGAGACTGCTGTAAATAGCAAAATTAATTGGTTTTGCACTCCTAACATGCATGCCATGGGCTGGGTTTCTCCTGTGGTAGAAAACATCTGCGTTTGCTATGGCTCCATAGAAAGAAGGATGCTCTAGCTTCCCTTCACCACCACCATGAAGACCTCGGCAGTTTTGCTTGAACCCAGAGGACCAGCTTCATTCCTAGCCAGCTGAGGGAGCTAGGGACAGGCTGCAAGAAGTGTCCTTGCTGCAGCATTGGGACAAGCAGCCTGAAGTAGGACACATTTATCGGTTCCGTCTTCCCCGAGAAGAGGAAGAAGGTGGCAAGGATGAGGCTGAGGGACTGCTGCTCCAGTCAGCCAGGGCAATTTGACAAGCACAGCGAGAAGCATGTTGCAAACAGCTCTCAGGCTTGCAACAGAGACCTGTTTGTTTCCCCTGTTTAATTTGGGAACCATGCATCCAAGCACACTTGGTATGTCTCCATGCGTAAGCCTATACTGCAGCCTATTGATTTCCTTCACCCTTGGCAAGAATATCACAGCGGATTTTGGCTTTGCCTGTAATCTCTTGAGCGGATGAGACTAGAAATTCAAATAAGAGCTTAACTCGCTGACTGTCTGCACTGCCCACATGATGGCTGCTCCTTTGGCTCCGGTCTGGAGCAAGTCAGCTGTCTGTTCAGGCAAGAAAACTTGGGTATAGGGCAGGAATGGCTGGTTCCCATCTGCGCTCTGCGTCTACAGACAGTGTGGATGAAACTGGTTCCAGGGGCTTGGCTCTGCAAACCAGATCCGGAACATGAGCACATCTCCCAGAGGCCGCATAGGTGCAGGCTCTGTTATTTTTGATATATATCTGGTTTTAATCTGGAAGCAAGCCCCTGGATGCAGCCACCTGGCTCCCCAACAGTACCGTGTGTTGCCTAGCAATAGGAGCAGAAGATACTGGATCCATTTCTTCCCCTCCCTGTGCAAGACCCAACCAGAGAAAAGATGAGTTTATGGTGAGGAACTAACATCTTTTTTTTGGGATGACCTTTTTATCACCATAGGGCTTTAGTGGGAGCAGTGGCCACCCTTGCAGTAGAAGGTTTGGTGCTCCAGCCTGTGGCTTCTGCAGAGAGCTAATTTTTGATTACACAACTTTCTTTGCAATGTGGTTTCCTCTAAGCTTTTCAACTTGGAAGTGCTGTCAGTCATCTTGGATTTTCCTGCCCCAACTAAAACTAACCTTAACAAATCAAAATACAGGCAAATATACAGTTGCGTAAAAGTAAGAAATCTTCTTCAAGCCAGCAGATAGGAAGGCACCAGTAAATTCCATTCCATGATTAGTATGCTAACCAAAACAGATTTTTCCAAATTACTTCATAGCTTGAAAGTCCACAGAAAGCAGCACCCTGAGCCATCAGTAGCAGAAGGCAAGCAGTAATCCTAACGGTGGTGGGATGTTTATCAGCTTCTATGTAATTTTGTTTATTTCTTAGAAGAATAATTATTAAAATAAAGGCAAACCTCACAATAATAGTCCCAGCTGACAGATACCTTTCTAGCTTATTCTAACTGGGAAGGGAAGTGATGTTTTTTTGAGTATTGCCATATGGTCTCTACTTTGAATTGCCTCCAAAGAATAGGCGTGAGTTAACCCTTCCTGTATTGGTGAATTTCAAACATCTTTCTATTTGTGACAAGCCTTTACAAGAAATGCAAATCTTCTCCAGCAATTGCACAGTGCTTAAGGTCACTGAAACAGTTGTCAGGACGTCGGTTTGATTTCACTGGATGGAGAATAGAGCTCCAGCAGGCAGTGCATGGGGGCCTGAATCACTGCTGCCGTAGAGAGGTGGGGAAGGAGGAAGTTTGCGTCTTTCATGTGAGTCACCATATGATGCTGTCAGGCTCTGAAATGAAATCATGACAATCACATGCCTCCAGGAAATGGACCGGAAAAGGCTGCTGTCAGTGAGATTCATTAAATCCCCATTCTCCTACACACTATGACCTTTTAAATGTTTTTAGGAAGTCAGGGAATTGTGTTCCTGAATGGGTTACAGTGGCTTATTTTAACAATATTGAAGTAAGCACCTTCATCTATAACCTCTTAAGGAGTTTGAAAGGTGTCATTCAGTGGTACTTAGTGAGTGATGCCTAGACAACAGAACAGGCCTTGAAAAGGTAAAAAATCTTTATTTGTTCCATTGATAACCACATGGGATAGGGAGAAACACAAGTAAAACCTGGATGCTCCAACTGTTTTTGGAGAGGAGAGGTGAGGTTTCCAGCAGTTCCCCTTGAGATGTGTCAATGATTAAATTTGTGGCATCCAAGAACTATACTAATGGAAAGCCTAAAGCTGGTATCAGATCTAATAAATTATGTTTTAAGCAATTGGAACAATCAGCATGGATTTACCATGCACAAATCAGGCTCAATCAATCTGACTGCCCTTTGTGATGAAATGACTGACTGTGTGGACAAGGGGAGAGCAGTGGATGTAATATGCCTTGATTTATTAAGGCTTTGGAGACAGTCTGCAACAGCATTCGTGTTACAAAGCTGAAGAAATACAGGCTAGATGATCAAGCTGTCAGGCAAAAGAATTGTCTGGAGTGCTGAGTTCAAAGAGTAACTTCAGATGGCTTGGTGTCCACCAATGGTGGCTGGTATCTAAAGGAGCACCCCTGGGATCTGTACTGTGCTCAATATTTTCATCAATGACCTGGATGATGACACAGAATGAATCTCCATCATATCTGCAGGTGATATTGAATTAGGGAGAATGTTTGATGTTTCGAATCACAGAACTTTTGGGTAAGATGGAGAAATTTGAGGGCTGGGCCATCAGAAACTTTACAGCATTCAGGAAGGAGAAGTACCCATAAAGCAGAATAACCCCATGCATTGGTACTATCTGGGAAGTAATTGGCTGAGCAGCAGCCTTCCCCAGAAGGACTTGCGGGTTGTGATGGATGCCAGGTTGAAGACGTGCCAGCAGTGCACTCTCACTGCACATAAGGCAAATTGCCTGCTGAGCTGCATGAGAGGAAAGTGGCCAGAAGCTTGAAGGAAGCTGGGGGGATATATGCATTGCAGTGAGGCTACAACAGCTTAGCCTTCACCATTCTCTGCCTCAACCCACCTGGGATGCTCAGTCCTCTATCATCTGATACCAGCATCACTCCAGCTTTGTTCTTGTAGGGACATAGGCAGTAAGATCAAAGCTACCTTGGGTACCATTCTGTAGGTTCCAGTTACATCTATGGTTGAAGTGGAGACATATTTATGTCTTGATTTGCTTCTGGGAGTTCCCTCCTCTTCCTCTCTCACTCCTCCCCCGCACCTCAAAGCCTGCAGTCAACCACAGTTAAATACTAAAAGGCATCAGAAATGTGAGACAGATGCTCAGATGCTCAGAGAAATGACCTGAGAAGAAAGAGCCAGGTGATGCATCCCAGGAAATGGATCCTGTCCTAAGAGGAAAATGCATTCATCATTCAGATAACTTCTGCCACAGAAAAGCCATCTGGATAAACAAGGGCAGAGTTACACAACCATTGTGCAGATCCTCATCCCTTCCTGGCCAGTTGTAGAAAGGCAGATGTGTAACACAGGGCTTCATCTGTGGCCAGAGAGAGGAGAATAGGAGACCGTGGGGGAAGAAAGCACAGCCTGGGATTTCTGAGGCTAGCAGCAAAGAGAGTGAGTGCTGTGCTTCCTTCATCACGCACAAGACTTTGCATTTGCTTCCTTCATCACGCACAAGACTCGTGACTGGAAGCTGGTCAGTAGAGGTCTCAGACCAACACAGTTTTGTGACCAGGAGACCAAAATAAAAGGGGAAGTGGGATTCTCAGAAGTCCACCTGTGGACTCCCACTTTCTCCAGCTTCTCCACTGCTAAACAAGCCAAGGCTAGGTATCACTAGCACCTTTTCCTACAGCTCAATCCTGCTGCTGTTCGGCTAAGAGCTGCTTTTAACCTGCTGGAGTCATTGGCTGACCACCCTGCATTACCTGTCCTCACGCAGCTGCCCTCTGTCTCCACATCTCTCCTGGCTGCCTCTTACCCTGCTTCTAGCTGAGGATTTCCAGATCTCTCCTTCATGTCCTGTCTCCCACGAGGAAGGAAGCAGCCAAGTTTGTTGGCTTGGGGAGGCAAAGGAAGAGTCTGCTGGAAGAGTGGGAAACTGAAGTTCAGTAGAAATAATTGGAGCATTGTGATGTTTTTCTACAAAGCCAGCATGGAGGAGGAATAAATTCTCGCTAAAGATTCACAGGCTGACTAGAGCCTGCGTTTTCTGCAATGTTCCCATTTATAGCCCAAAATAATAGGAGAAACATTAACCAAAGAAAGCCAAATGTCACCTGCCTCCAGTGGAGGAGCAGACCTTTGAGGAAAAGTCATGTTCAGTGCTGATTTTTGAATTTGGAAAGGGTCGACACTGAAATCTGACTGACAGCCTCAAAAAGTGGATGAATCTTATACACCCCAAAAGCCAAGCAAGACCTGAGTACTGCACGGATCTCACTGCCCCTTTTGCTCAAGAGGGAGGGCTGTAGGCCAGGCTGAGAAGTCGTAGCAAGCTGTGTGAATTCATAGATTGGGCTGAATCCCTCATAAATAGTGGAATATTGTCCGAGAGAGGCAGTTATGAGAACAGGCTTGGAGCTAGCTAGAATATGGCAAATCTATCGAGCAGCTGAGATAACAAGAACACACGCAGGAGAGTTAAGGCCAGAAGGAAATGGGTGTACAGTGTGTGCCATAAATTACAAAAGGACAGTAAGCAGGGTGTGCATGGGAGACTGAATGCCATGGGCAAAGGTCAGGACCAGACACTAAAATGAAAAGGTACATGTGTGATGCAGCAGAAGCTGTAACTTAACCAGCTTATGGGAAAATCCACAAGGAGGTGGGAAAGGAAATATTTTTTTATTTACTTTCCCCCCCGCCCCCCGCCAAATACTGCGGGTCATTAGCCGGGACAAGCTCTGTGGATAACAGAACAGGCTCTCCAGAGACCGAGTTCTTACACCCCTGCTCTGAGGCTGCCAGTTAAAGCTGAGGCATCTCAGAGCGCCACAGCATCTACAGAGATCAGCATTCCCTATAGGACAGGCCTCCGATGCCTGGCTGCAGTGTCTGCTTCTGTGAGAGACAAGCTGGGGTGGTTACTTATAAAAACGGAGACAGCAGGGTGCAAGGGAGATGAGATACTGGGGCTGGCCTGAATGATCCAAATATTCCCTTTCAGCATAAAGGGAGATGCTATAGGTAATCCCACACTCTTCATTTCCTCCCACTTTCCTCTGGAGAGCCAGGCACTTCTGGAGAGTGATTTAAATTCCCGCTCTTGCCTCATCTACATTGACACTGCAAAAGCTGGGGTCCGACTCAGGGATGTCGGTCCCGTTTCAGCACCACCACTGCAGGTTCCTCCTGCTCTGCCCAGGGGAAGAGCTGTGCAGTGTTTAAAACAGTAACTTACACTGCAGAAGATATGGGCTTCAGTCTTTGTTTTTACTGTTCAAATCCTCTGTGTCCTGTGACATGGTTCCTCATTCATAAATAGTGAAAATATCGCTTCCCTGTTCTGCAAATGTATGTAGAGCAAATACTATGAGATGCTCTGATACAGCTGTGGAAAGCATGGAGTACTGCAGCTCTGAAATATTGCCATGTTCATACATAAAATATATTCATACAGTGTTACTTGCACAAGGGATGTGAGAATCAGTCTTTTAATACTTGGGTTGCTTCTTAAATCTCAGGATTTTGGTATACCCTGACTGAAGGTCTGGCCTTTAAAAATACATATCAATATTTAAAAAAAAAAAGCCAGGTATGTTCCCAGCCTTCCTGGCAGAAGAGAGAAAGTTACAAACGATGACTGATATGACCGCTCCTCAAACTGGAAAGCAAATAAAAAGTCACTTCAAAATTTTTTTTTTTTTCCTTAAGCCCCTCGCCCTGCGATTCAGTGTTTCAGTGGCTTTTGTGCTCTATGGGGTTTGTGCTTTTCCAAAGTTTTTCTCTGAATCATGAGCTCAGTTGCAGAACTGCAGACATGGAAAACCAGCACATTTTCATCAGGCACTGTGGTAGTCTGAACTTCTGGATGAATCTAGCCCGCTCCCCTCCCCCCTGCCACCCTGCTCGACATATTTAAAATCTCAAAAGATCTTCCTTTAAGATACCAGGGCTTCCCATTGTGCTGGCTTTTATTGGATTTCAGGTGCCATTCAGTCAACCCCCTCAGCTGCTTGAATTCTTGAAATGCTAGGATCATATTTCACCTGATCTGGCACTGAACCATGTTCGCTATCTCACCCCAAAATTAATTAAACCATAAATTTTCGGAATAAACATGCAGCATCCACTATCACTGAAACAGTCTGAGCTTTGTTGAGCAAACTGCTGCAAGAACAAAGCTGCCTCTTTCTCTTTCTTCCCACCCTGCACTTCTCTTCTCTTGATGTGTATCAGCAAATACAGTAAATACAGTACCCTCCCTCCCTGTTACAGAGAGATAATTCTTGTTCTGCCGTCGTCACCGTTTTATAGACTCAGGAGAAAATGCAACAGCTCACAGGGTGAGATCCTACAGGAAAGCATTAACTCCACTAAGATGAAGAGGAGCTGTTCTTCAAAACGAATACAAGTATTTTCTTTTTTGCAGGCAGCCCTGGAAAATACTGCTTTAATTTGCCGCTTACCTCTGTTTTGCATCTGTATAGTGAGTTTTTCTGTCTGACATTGGTGCTGGGCAGTTAAAAATCCATTAATGAAGGAGAGATGATTAGCTAATGCACACAAGGGGATCATTCAGGTATGCACAAAATTGTTAGTGATAATCTTATAGCTGTCTCAGAACAAATAGTCTCTCCCTCTAAATCCTCCCTATCCCATAACTGTGAAACTTAGGCTATGATAACAATTTTTAAATCTTGGAAGATAACACTTGCCATTCTAAAACACTGCCTAATTAAAACTACTGAAGAGAAAATACCTAAAACAGGGATTTTTATGTCCTATTCTGGACCTGTAAGTAGTCTGGAGGCTGTGGAATCTCTCTCACATCTGAAGAAAGCCTTAGCCCTGAAACTTCTTTAATTTTCTTTTCCAGATAGCTTGGTCATTCCGGTTAGAAAGCACTACCTCTCCCCACAGTTTAGGAACAAGAACTCTGCCATTTCACCAACATGATTCAGAGGAGACCTTTACCCTTATCCTCAGGTCTTCTAATCCTGTCAGAGCCCATAAAGAAAACTGGACGGCTGCTTGGGTGGGAGACCTACAGAGCATTGCCGGGTTGCTATAGGCAGTGTAACCAAAGGTGGCATTTTTATTCCTTGAATCAATTGTCAGCCAACACCCTTGCCTGGTATTCAAGTCTGCTGTGGGTTGATAGATATAAATCTGAGCTCCTGACCAGCTCTGGTCTTTAGAAATTCTCTAGTACATTTGATTGCAGCTCTGGTGCAAATGCCAGTGTCCTGGCCGTATTCCAGTTCTGCTGATTTACACTCTTCTCACTCAAACTCTCTCTTCTATTTCAGTAGGATGCTGTGCTCTTCTTCAGCTGTTGAGCTTCTGTCTAGTGCAGATAAACATTGTTTCTCCCTATCCAAAATAAAGTGAGTCTTACATTTATTCTAGGGTGGTTTTGATGAACGGTGCCACAGAAAGGTGAATGTGGTGTTTGTTCTTGCTGGGGCCTCACATCTTTCATCCCAGGTGAAATCTGAACTCCTGTGCTACAGGATCTTAACTGTGGACTTAGATCTCCAGGGTATGGGGCCTCAGTTGTACATTTGCTGCTGCCAGGATGCTCCAGTCGGCCAAAGGGCTCAAGCGTAGAACCAGGTGTCAAGATCAAAGTGTCATCTGATGCGGTACATTATCATTATCATCTGCTGGCTTGGTTCTGCTCAGTCCCGAGGTTTGTATGCAGAGCCTCCCAGCTCTGCTAGCAAACTAGGAGTGTCATGTCTTTGTGAAAAATGCAACAAGAAAAGCTCTTCTCTAGCATTTCTGTTTCTGTTCTCAAGCTGGGACTAAAAAAATAAGACCGGAGGGAAGGGAATACAGAAGAGTTTTTACACCAGTTATTCCCTGAAACTTTGGAATTGGTGATTCATGCCAGTCTGAGTTTTCCTTGAAGGAACCCTACAGACTGTTGTCTATTGCCTATTTTTCACCTGTTGCCATGGACAGACTGGTGAATAACCATGCACTGCGAAACCAGAGAGCAGATCCTTAGTTCCTAAGGCATTAATCAGCTCTAGTTTAGACAAGAGCATTTCCCTTCACCTCAGTCTTTCCCTCCCCGCAGCATCTCGTGCCAGGATGTCCCGCTGCCTGCTGGAATTAATGTGGCTGAAATATCCCTCAGGATTCTCCTTGAGGTCAGGAACTCAGCCTCTGGATCCTCTTCAGTTCTCCTTTCTAGCCCCTGAAATTGGATGTTGCCAAGTGAATTTTGCTTCCCCATCCCATTCTTCATATTTTCCAAAGTCACCTCTCACTGCCAAGGAAAGACTTGAAGAGGGAGAGTCCAGGCCTGGATTGCCTCTTTCCTTCTGTAATTTCAGACTCCCCCTCTCATCCCTGAGATTATTTTGTCGGTGCACTATGATGTGCTGCATCCCAAGCTGTTGGCACTTCCCAGCCCAGTGTGTTGAGTTGTCCTCAAGTTTTTAGGATTTTCCTTGCCCTCCATAAGGAATTAATTTTTTTTTTTTTTTTTTTTTTTGGCACTGAAAGACCAAGGAACTCTTCCTGTTTGTTTTATTTTTCTTTTTCCCCCTTTTTGCTCAACTGAACCTACCTTGCCCTTTCCCGCTTTCTGTCCTGTTCTCATCCCGAACTCAGAAGTGTCTTCCAAGGAGACACATCCTAGACCAAACTGTATTGCACTTCCCTGCTTTCTGCTGCCAGTCACTTTGTCTAAGAAAGCCTATATATCTCACAAACTTTCTCAGGAAAACGGCTCTCAAGAGAATATCTTTTGACTTACATCTTTCCTCTCTGAAATCCACTCCAGATCTTGTAGATCTGGAACTAGCTGGCAAGTATGGTTTTTTTCCATCCTCATTCACAGTGCCTTTTATTGCTTCCTTCCTTTCCTCATCATATTGTGCCCAGTGAGCTTTTTAAGGCAGGTCAACATCTCATTGTTTGTCAGAAAAACACTTGGCTTACTGACACGTTCCAGATTTGTGCTGTTAATCAGGTTATGCCTAGTCTGACTGAAGCCTTCTTTGGGGTCCTCCAACTCCCGTTCGCTTTGCCTTGTGCATTGTTTTACCCAGGCAGAAAATATGAGACATCCAGGACATCTGGTCCTTATGCATCCACCCTGCAGCCCACGGTAGCCCTTTCTACATGCAGACCTTAACTTTCTCCAATGGTGTCCAGCAGACCTGAAGGGTCTCAGGCTCCAGCAAAAACCTATATAGGAAAAAGGTTAAGTGTTAGATGAACCCTCCAGACTAGTTAGTCTGCTGAGATACATACAGGACAATCAGATGGGGCGGGTGGGTAATGGGTGTATCCTGCAAGAGGCTGTGGCTCGGACTGGTTCTCTTCATGGGACTGTCATGTGTGCCTGAACACTCATCTCTGAGGCTGTGGTCCAGCTACTGGCCAGGAGCAGCAGGGCTGGGACAGCTTCTCCTGTCCTTTCCCTCCCAGAAGCATTGCTCTTTCTTTTCTCACTCATGTAACGCTCTGTAATCATGCATCACCCCTTTCCCAGACCCATACCACAGAGCTGTGTATGTTTTACCAGATGTGGCCTTAATATGACTCTTCTACCCTCAAATTGCTGAAATGCCTGACGCTCACAGGGCTGGCACTGGGTAAGTCGACAGGTTGTTTTTAACAGCGTAGGATGAACAGCTGATCTTAAGACAGCCTGTTTCTTTGAGCAAGAAATTAAAGTGTTACTACATTTTGCATTTCCCTAGTGACTTAGGGAAAATGATAGAGTTTCTCTGCTGATTCATCTGCTTTTACAGTTTTGGGTGTTATGTTTATTTTCCCAAAACGTTTTTTTCTTTCCCAGACTCTCCCAGGTCCCAAGGTCGGAGCTGATGTCTGCACTCCAAGTGCATCCTGTTTGTCATAGAATCGTTTAATTGCCATTTAAGAGAACTTATGCAACTGACCTTTAACATGGCAGAGTCTCCCTGCTGCACTTAATTCCTTATGCTGACATATGAAAAGAAAGAAAAAAACTTCCTTTTGGCTAATGGGAAAGTCTTCCCACAGGGAAGATGAAAAAGGCAGGTGGGGTGAGGGAGCTGATGGAGTTCAGAGTGGTCGGTGGTTACACAAAGGGCTTGGTTTGGATGTTCTTGCTTCCAGGGGAAACTACGGTACTAATTGTTCTGCAGTGAGGGGGAGGAATTTTTTTTAAATGGAGGAAATGAATGATGTTATGAGCAAATTTATTTTATTTCTAGATCACTGCAGAGCAGTTCCATAAATCCCCTTCTCTAACTTTGGAAGATCTTCTGTCCAAAGACAATGTTAGGATTTGGGAGGAAAAAGGAGACTTGAGGTGGGGGCGAGGAACTGGATTGCTGTTGTCTGTCTGTTCGTGTTCCTTTCAAGCCATGATTTTGACGAATAATCACCTGGCGATGTCTGACAGTGTCTGGCAGTGGATTGGCTAGGTTGCCAATGCAGACCCAGAGTTACAGGATGTTGCAACCCCTTCCTGACTAGTTGGCCACAGTTTTCAAAACTAGAGAACAGCTTATACGGAATAACAAATACAATATATCACACTTTCCAAATAAACAGTGGGTTAGATGACATGAGGAGAGTCCTGAATACCTGACACTCATGCTCTTTCTTGTGAATTGACTGTAAAATTCATCTCATAAATAGCAGACTGGCCCTGAGGCAAATAGCAATACATAAAATCTCACACAGAATCAAATCATAGCTCACGATTTTCAGCAGTGGTCCAGTAACACTCCATTTTACTGCACCTTTTGGGTGTCACAGGCACAGGAGCTGCTGAAGTCCCTACCCTGAGGACTTTGTGGCTTCACTTCTGTTCTCTAAAGTTTTGAGATACTGACTGCAAATCGAAGCCAGAGATAAGGGGTGTGGTAGAGAGTAAATAGGGGTAAATGGAGTTCAGTTACTCTTCATATGTATCAAAGGCAGGGAGATAACTCACTGGGCAGAAAAACCCCCACCACCTTTCCTTCCTTCCTTACATCTACTGAATGATATGAAGTACAACGCACCGATACCAGTGTCCCTTGCCATGACCTGGATCCCCCATAAACACCTAGGTTCTACAACTGGCCTCCTCTCAGACACCTTTTGTTTGCAACACAGAGGGTATGTAGAGTTTGAATGGAGAGAAGCACACCTCTTATTAATTAAAAAAACTCAGATTTTCTGCTCAGAGTGCTGAAAACAGGGATATATGCAGTCATACTTAGTTCATTTGTGATGTGGCTTCTTACCCCCTCAGAGCAGGAGGCATGGTCCATTTATCATCAGTCACAAACAAACAATGTGTATTTTTAGCTTCTCCTTTCAGGGAAGATAAAAAATAGTTTGAGTTAGCATGACATGACTTAGGTGGGGACCCTTTTATGTTTTTTTATTTGTTTAGATAATTGGGTCACAGGAAAGCACTCCTGTGAGAACCACTTTCATTCCCAGAGATCCAGAGAGGTGAAGGGGAGGGAGAGAGTTGAGATGAATGCTAAAATAAAATATCCTGTGCAAAAAAGCCATTGTCTACGTAGCACTAATCTTAAGGTAATTTAGAAGGATGGTGGAAAAGTTCAGCCTTAACTCTGCCCTTTTTCATCCTGTGCCTGTACCTTAAAATACATCATCTGAAGAACCTGGCTTCATCTTTGTCAGATATTAGAGCACGTATAACTCGTATGGTGTGCCCCACACTTGTTACATCTAAAGTTCATATAGCAATTCCCCACTGTGCATTTATGCACTGTCCTAATGGTCAACATTTTACAACTACTATTTAGATTTAATTTTTTTTTATTGTATTTATTTTTACTTTTTCCAAATTTCAACTTTTTATTTGTTTCTCACAAACATTTTGATAAAATCTCTTTTAATCTGTAATCTAATTACATGTACTGTGTTTCCATGTACAGTTTGTGGGTTTTGAGCTAGCAGCTTTAGACTCTTGCAGCCAAGGAGAATTTCATTACAGAAAACTCACCAGCCATTTTGTAATTATACCTGATTTAATTAGGAATCAATTCACTTATTGAAAAAAATCCCTCTTCTATTGTTTTTTGAACTTGGTGGTAGGATCTCTCTGTGTGTGGCGGCAACCTCAAATAATTAGTCTGGTGCCAAGTGAAGACTGTTAAACCTCCATCATTCTAAACATCTGACTGGATGGACAGAGAGGATGTTTTGGCAGTGATTTTTGTCTTGACATGTTGCAAAAATGGCTTCTGAAAATCAATGTGGAGGTAAATGTGTTTGGGTTTGAGCGATATTCCCCAACAGCCTGTCCAGAACAAGCCTGTGGGTTCACTGAATAGCACTTCTGTGGTACGGTCAAGACTGTACTATGCAATGTGGTCCCTCTGCCCTGCTCCGCATACTGCAGTGTTAAAGGATTGGGGACATGATGCAGTTAGCAACTCCCTTTGTGGCAACACATGAGAATGTTTATGGATTTGTATTGTTATTCTGCTTTGGAAAAACGCCAGTCAAGAAATGCCACCTCCCACTTCCCCATCCTTTCAAACATATAATGCAAGAGGTTTTAGTGAAGTGTCCATTCAACTCCTGGACAGCCATCACGTCTAACCCAGCAGCACATGGAGGGTCTTCCTGATATCAGAGCTCAGCTTCAGAGAGTTCTTGTCCTTCCACTGCTTGTGTCATGGGCATGGGACAAACAGCTCCGTTCCTCTCTCCCAGCTGTTCAAGGTTATCCTTCCCAGCTCCTTTCCTCTCCGCCTCCTCATCCACGTTCTGTTGCCACACATCTGGCTTTGAGCATGGAGCCACTTCTTGGATCTGATCCCTTGCAGCTGTCTGCTGCCAGCGCTTTCCCACAGAGGATAGGGATGGGATCCAAAAGGCAAGGGGAAATGGAGGACAAGCTGGGAAAGTCCACAGCAGGTGGAGGTTAAGACAGAACCGAATCTCCACAGGAGCAATGTCCTTTTCCCTTCTCTCCACTCAGCTCCACAAGTGTCTGCCTCTTCAGCATGTCTCTCCCATCCACTTCTCTATTATTTCTGAAAATGTAGACTGCCTCCTCCACCTCCTTTACCTCTAAATGAGCTCTTTCTGGATGCAGACTTCTACAACACGTTGTGTTACAAACATGGATCACTGGAAGCACATCCCAATGGACACAGTAGAAAAGGTGCATAGGTGAAAGATGACACATCCTGCTTAAGCCATTAGGATAAAGGCATTTCTTTCATTTGCCCAGTGGCAGATGCCAATTAGACACAGCTAGAGAATTCAGTCCATGCAGCTCCTCCTCCTTTCTGAGCAGGAATATTTCAAGGGTTATGAAGTGCCAACAGCAGCGAGTGAGGGCTGAAAAAGGGGGGACATAGAGCCTGGAAATGTACTCTCTGTGTCATGTGGTAACAACAAAAGGTCACATTCAATCTCCATGGCTGTCAGATGAAACCTCTCAATGTCATTAAGGAACTCAGATTGCCTTCAAAAGCATCCTATGCCAAAGGTTTGTCTTTGTGCTGGAGTAAGAGGAAAAGGCAAAAGAAAACTCGGTTTGACCAAAACCCACCTGAAAACTTGGAAGCCTTTCTGATGCCTTCCACAGCTTTGGATTTGGTCTTCTTTCTGTCTTTTTGTGGGTTTTGCCTCATGATAAATCCCAGAGCCAGAAAGCTCTGAGCAGAGACAGATTAGCATCTTGTTTTCAGAAGCCTAAGACCGGGATATATGGATCTGTTTATTTTGCAGATGCCAATAGCTAACACATCCATTGTGTTCAACATACACAGTGCTCTGAAGCTGCTGCTAAAAGAGGACAGACATTTTAGCTGGCTTATTATCAGCCTACATGCACTGGAGATGGATCCTTGGCTTTTAGTTCACCCTTGCTCTCAGTTTTATTTCAGCACATTGTCCTATTAATGATCAAGCACTCTTTGAGCTGCATTTTATTAAGTTGCCTGGAGGGCCTCTGGCATCAGCAAAGTAAATATACTTGTGATGATATTATTATTATTAGATTCATGCTAATAAAAGGATAACAACCCAGCAAAAGGCCTTTAATCAGTCTATGCTGTGTAGGCAAAACCAAAGCTTTTTATTGGGATTTTTTTCTTCTAGCCACGTAGGGTCCTGTCCACGTGAGTGGAGAAAAAATAAAAAAGACCATCAGTTGAGTGATTAATTTACAAAGCTTTGTTTCTTTGATGAATTTTGCTCCTTTTCTCTGCTACATAATTGGTTTGGAATTTCCTTCCCCTTACTCAGAATTTCACAGAAAGAACTGCTAACATCCAGTAATAAAGCTTTTGCTGCACCAGTAACTTGCAGACTTACCCACTGAAGAAAGATCCCAGCTTTTGGTTAGTGCAAGCTGAGGGAGGTGGTCTGCTGGATCAAAGTAAAACCAGGGCCAGCCAGAAACCAACATCACGTTGAAAACACGTGTGGGTAGCGACAAAGGAAATTCCCCAGGGTAATTACTGAATCTACTCAGTGCTTTGTTTGTCTGGAAAAACACAGCAAATGCTTCCCTACTTCATCAGGGCATTGTGAGGATAACTTCCAGTAAAAAGTAGGAAGCCAAGCACTCCTAGGAGGGTGGTGATACATGAACTCCTTCGCAGACTAGAACAGCTTCATTCACTCCCTATTTCCCACTAGCTCTTCTGTCTTGGTGGATTCAGATGTAACCATTTCCTCCTCAATTGTGTAGCTCTGTAACAGAGCCATAAAGAGAAACTTCAGCACCTACAGCATGCACACAGTCATGTTCCTCCTTTCAGTCACTGCCAAACTGGGTCTGCAGCTCCTGTTCTTGTGCAGTCACAGCACCCTCCAGGGCTTGTGCATATTTGCCTCCTTTTGGTATCTATCACACCTCACCTTTGCTGTGGTTCTGCTCAGGACCTCTCCGTACTGATAGTAAAGATGTCCACTTTTCCTAGCTCTTCTTTTGCTCTGGGAAACACATTTTCAGCTGATCCTGTGTGTCAGACACACCTTCAGACACACATACCCCTCCTTTTATAAATCCGGTCCCCTGGGTTTGTTTTCCTTTCATACCATCTCTGTTTTCTTTCTGTCTTTTTTTTTTTTTTTCTTAGTTTGTTTGCATGTCTATTTGCTGGGGAAATGGATAGCTTCCACTGCTCACCTGAAGAGAATTAATTTCAATATCACATTGATTTTCAGTCTCACACCTTGATTTTGTTACACATAAAAAAAACTTTTCTGTGCTTCTGAGCAGCTCAATATTCCCTACAACTGTCCTGATCTTGAAACAAAGCTTGAATATCTCTCTACAAATTATTGCCTGTAATAACTACAAATCTGTTTTAAACCTGCAGGACGTGCCGACGTGGAGTTAAATGGACTGAGTCTCTCCACAGATTGTTTTGTTGCATGGCAGTCCCAAAACACAGGGGTGGCACAGCTGTGGGCAGGCGGCTCCCCTGGTTCCCTATGGGCTGTCTGCATTCTCCTATCTCTGCCCTGAAATAATTCCCCAGTGGCCTCTTGGCAGGTCCAAGGAGAGAGTGGTGTGTTCTTGTGTCACACTCCTCTCTGGGTTCAGTGGATGCTCTATAAGGAGGCCTGAAACTTCTGGAGTGTGGATGTGACAGGTTCAAGCCTTCAGCTCATAAGTTAAAGCACTTGTGCGGGGTTTTGCTACAAAACACCATGTACCCTAGAGAATGGTCTGCTTGCAATGGTGTGAATGCAGCGCAACGTATAACTTGAGGTGAACCAGATCCCTCAGATCTGAGGAGCCTGTATAAGAGCCCTCTTGAAGGACATCTTCAAGGGCACAGTGATTATGTTTATACTACGATGTAGGAGAGATCCTGAGGTCAAATATGCAGTCTGTCCACATTACTTGTCTGCGGGAAGGCCTTGGAGCTAATCATGGTGCAATCTAGCTGATACTCCCAGTATAGCAGTGTGAACACCCTCAACTTATCCCCCACAGAAATCTGGAGGTACAGCCAAGTTATCTGGCAAGAAACTAGACTGTAATAACAGTCAGTCCTGAAGACAACCAGTCATTGCTACCCCAGAACCTAAGGGGAATTGAATTCTCACCGTGCAGCTGATTTAATCCTTACCCTAGATCTGATCAATGCAAAGTCATTCCTCTCCCTAGGTCAGACTGTGCTGACTCTCATGCACCCTGACAGGCTGTAAGCTCTGGAAAACTGCATTAGCATCCACATGTACAAAACCACAAAATTAGGGCAGGCATGCAGGAGCTGGAATAGCCGAATGGATCTTAAGTTTGGTCTCCTCGGAAAGAACTCCAAAGCAAACTCCAGAAAGTATGGCTCCTGGGGAATGGCATAAGGAACATAATCTGAGTGCTGAAGAGACCAGAATGATTATTTAATTTCCACTCTTTGGAAATCCTTTGCTGTGTATCTGTGTGAAACAAAAGAAAAGTTTAACAGTGAAAGGAGCTTGCAAGACTATTTGTCAATTATACATTTTCTTTCTTTTTTTCTTTTTCTTTTCTTTTCTTTTCTTTTCTTTTCATGATGCATACCATTGAACTGGGATATGAGAAAAGGAGTAGAAAAGAAGCCCACCCTATTTTTTTAAATGGGTGTTAAAGATGAGTCTGGGTGAACAATTTATACACATGTTGAAGAAGAAAGAAAAGTTTTCCATCCACTCTCCCCACCTCAGCCCCCATCTTCATATTTTTTGACCTGGGAGTTTTCTAAGATGCCCTTCAATAACCTCTCCCCTACTCTTTCAGAAAGCCAGAAATATACTAGAATTGCTGCTTTAAAATGATTTTTTAAAAATTACATTATATTTTATTCCTATTTCCTAAGAATATTTATGCATTCTACAGCCAGGAAAAAAAAAAAAAAAAAGAAGTGATCTTCTAATTGTTCTGTTCCCTCTCATGGGCTAGAAAGCCTCACTCAGTAATTCCCACTTTTATGCTTGTAATTTTGTGGTTGAACCAGCATGCAAATTTTAAGACAACTCCCTGCCTTGATTTCACCAAGTGTTTAGTGAACCTCTTGCAGCAGTTAATTATCCTCATGCTGAAAGTCAGAGACTTGCAGCTCATTTTCTAGTTTACCTTCTGACTTCACCTTGCAACCACTGGATCTCCTGCCTTTGCTGACTAGCTCAGAAAACTCTCCCCCACTAAACATATTCTCCCACTGTGTGTTTTAAGGTTGCTGTAGGATCTGGAGCTCATTAGGCATGTTCCAAAGATACAAGCAGGGCTGTGCCTTGCATTATGTTTTTGCAACCTGGAGGGAGAGGGGAGAGAAAATGAGCAAAGGAAATGGATAAAAAAGAGTGATGCATAATAAGTCTTTCACTTTACTGCGGGTCTTGACTTCTCTTAGCTTTGCTCTGCCTTGCTCAGGAGGGCTTAGGATGAGGGAGAGGACATCTCAGAATCAAAATCTGAGCCCAAACCTCGTGAGCACTTTGCCTCATCTCCAGTGAGTGAGGAGTTAAGCTCAGCCCTGTATCTCCGCTACACATTAAAGACTCAATCTGTCTACCTAATTTAGAAGCTGGGATAGTTCCCACCAGCTGAATTTATTCCCTGGAGCTGAGGTAACTTGGAAGACTGAGTCAGGTCTCAAGGTAAGCCTGGAGTGCCTAAACGCTTGGTAATGTAGGAGCAGCACTTTGAATAAGGAGTTGGTAAAATACTGCTTGCTGGTTATTGCTGCCTTCCTCTGCAGCTCTGGCTAGAGGTGGTGAAGGGAAGAAGGGGGAGTATTCAAATGGGGGTGGAAGGCAGGAGGAAATTTTGTGACTTTTGTCTGCTTCTCCTGCACCACAAGGCTTATCATAGACTGAGCAGCACCTTTTCTTTCCACGTGTGAAATCCTTGTTAGACTTTTACTTGGCTGCCACTGCTCCTTTCCAGCTAAACATCAGCGATGTGTGCCTTTTCGGAAAGTGTTAAAGAAAGCCTTCTTGGTAGGTCAGCATGAGCTTCTTGGGGGGAAAAAAAGGGCATGTACTGTCAAGCATCTGAGAAAGACTCAGGACAAGTTGGTTCACCTAAAATGTGTACGTACATATACCTCCTTTCTTCCCAAGCAACACATTTTTTAAGTGACGTCAGTAAATCAGCAGCTTGGCTGTCAGATGTGGAAGAAAATGCAAGGAAATGGCAGCTATATGCAGGCGGGGCTGTACATAGGTGGCTTTGGGTCCAGTTAGCTGGGAAAGACTGGCCTAACTCAGGTCACAAGAGAAGATGAGCAAAAGACCAAGGGATATCGGGGCCGGTCCTGTTCAATATCTTTAT
>NW_009221319.1:1072-1341 GCF_000690835.1 Fulmarus glacialis | reverse complement strand
CATAGAAGGAGACCAGGTTGGTCAAGCAAATGAAGCCTCATTTTCAGGAACCATAGCCTCATATTTAGGGTCTGGTCCAGTCCGCAATTTGGAGAGCTCAAAGCCTCATTTTGAGGGTCCAAATACTCATTTTGAGGGCCCATAATCTCATTTTAGAAGCCAAACTCCCCATTTAGGGTACAAAGCCTCACTTTTCTCCCAAGTAACAAGCGATAGGATGAGAGGAAATGGCCTCAAGTTGCGCCAAGGGAGGTTTAGACTGGCCATTA
>NW_009221319.1:0-1046 GCF_000690835.1 Fulmarus glacialis | reverse complement strand
TCTTTACTGAAAGAGTGGTCAGGCCTTGGAACAGGCTGCCCAGGGAAGTGTGGAGTCACCATCCCTGGGGGTATTTAAAAGACGTGTAGATGAGGCATGATAGAGAAACCAATACATTCCCCTCCTTTGCAGGGTCCAAAGGGTAATTTGTAGCATCTCGCCTGTCATTTTTAGTGCATGAAGCCTCATTTTGAGGGCCAAAATCCTCATTTTTCTGGTCCAAACCTGACTTTTATTACCCATAGCCTTTTTTTAGAGCCCACAGTTTCCTTTTTAGGGTCTAAACCCTCACTTTTAGGGCAGAAAGCCTCTTTTCAGGGTCCAAAGCTATTTTTATAGTGTCCAAAGCCTCATTTTTCCTTTCCAATCTCTTTGTTTTAGCTTCCAAAGTATCATTTTAGGCTCCAAAGCCTTATTTTTATGGTCCAAAAGCTCAGTTGTAGTTTGCAAGGTCTCTTTTTTAGAGTCCAAAGCCACATTTTGATTTTCCAAAGCCTCATTTTCAGTGTCCAATGTGGCATTTTTAGGATCCAGCCAGTCATTTCTAGAGTCCAAGCCAAATCTTGAGTTTCCAAACCTCATTTTTATGGTCCAAACCCCTCTTTTAGGGCTCAAAGCTTCATTTTTAGGGTCCAAAGCTTTGATTCTAGAGCTCAGAATTTCCTTTTTAAGGTCCAAACCCTCATTTTTATGGTCAGCGGGTCCCATGCCCAGCTCCCTGCCTGCTGACACCACCGGCATCCACGTCCTTTTGTGCCCCGATATGAAGTTCAGCCCAGAATTGGTGAATTCCTGGGTTTGCTGCTGTTACGACCCAGAAAATTGTGCTACTGCTCTGTATTTATTCCTATGCTGTTATTCAGCAATAAATGGTCAACCCCTGAAGTTGTCCATGGGGAGTCTCTCATCGCGCCCCCAACCTGTCCCCTGGTGTGGCCACCTAAAGCCCTTGAGGAGGATTAGGGCACTGGACTTGGCGGGGGCGGGGGGGGTGGTTTCAGTTCCTCCAGGGGCTGGAGGTCGCTGGGCTGTCCCGTAACAGCCGG